>NC_053023.1:560635557-560727854 GCF_003073215.2 Triticum urartu
CACTAGGAGGTACGGCAATTGAAGCAAGACCAATAATTTCATCCTTACTAGGTAATTCTTCCTCACGATGTTGTTTACTAAATTTAGAGAAATTAAACTCATGAACCATACCATCCAAGCCAACAGTAACAACATTCTTTATGCAATCTATGGTAGCATTGACAGTATTTAAGAAGGGTCTACCAAATATAATGGGACAAAAGCTATCTTGCGGAGAAGTAAGAACAAGAAAATCAGCAAGATATTTAGTATTCCCACACAAGACTTCAACATCTCTAATAATTCCAATTGGTGAAATAGTATCTCTATTGGCAAGTTTAATTGTGACATCAATACCTTCTAACTCAGCAGGTGCAATTTCATTCTTAATTTCTTCGTATAAAGTATCACATAAGCCATGATAACAATGATCTCCTATTTTAACAGAAATAATAGGCACGCCTACCATAGGTCTACGTTTATCTTTAGCACAAGGTTTAGCAATTCTAGCAGTTTCACCTTCGATCTGAATAACATGCCCATCGATATTATCAGGTAAGAGATCTTTAACAATAGCAATTTAGGTTCTACTTTAACTTGCTCAGGATGTGTATAAGTTCTAATATTGCTTTTACGAACAACAGTTGAAGCTTTAGCATGATCCTTTATTCTAACAGGGAAAGGTGGTTTCTCAACATAAGAAGTAGGAACAATAGGATCATTATAAGTGACAGACTTTTCTTCAACTTTAATAGGTGCAGCTACTTTTACTTCTATGGGAGGATGATATTTAAACCACTTCTCCTTAGGGAGATCAACATAAGTAGCAAAAGATTCATAGAAAGAAGCTACTATCTCAGAGTCAAGTCCATATTTAGTGCTAAACTTACGGAAAATATCGGTGTCCATAAAAGATTTAACACAATCAAACTTAGGTGTCATACCTGACTCCTTACCTTTGTCGAGGTCCCAATCTTCAGATTTGCGTTTAATTCTATCCAATAAATTCCATCTGAATTCAGTAGTCTTCATCATAAAAGAGCCAGCACAAGAAGTATCGAGCATGGTGCGATTGTTTTCAGAAAGCCGAGCATATAGATTTTGAATAATCATTTCTCTTGAGAGCTCATGATTGGGGCATGAATATAACATTGATTTAAGCCTCCCCCAAGCTTGAGCGATGCTTTCTCCTTCGCGAGGCCAGAAATTATATATATATATATATATAATTGCGATCACGATGAACAAGATGCATAGGGTAATACTTTTGATGAAATTCCAGCTTCAATCTTTTATAGTCCCATTATCTCATATCATCACATAGCCTATACCATATCAATGCATCTCCCTTCAAAGATAAAGGGAAGACCTTCTTCTTAGCAACATCATCGGGTATGCCTGCAAGCTTAAATAATCCACAAACTTCATCCACATATATTAAGTGCTCATCAGGATGCTTTGTTCCAACTCTTGTAAAAGGGTTAGCTAGCAGTTTTTCCATCATACCCGAAGGAAATTCAAAAGTAGTTTCATTTTCAATAGGTTCAGTAGGTTGAGGAGCAACTCTTTGCTCTACTAGACGGGGTGAAGATACCTCGAACAAGCCCCTCAGAAAATTACTTTCCATAGTAGTAAGTGACAGTAAATTTCAGCACACTATATAAATTTTTCCTTACCAAATTCCACCTACCAAAGGCGCTACACTCGTATATATACCCACGTATCCTAAAACTTCCAGAACAGAGATTAGATCGGGAGTTCCGCCGCCAGAAGCCTCCGTAGCCACCAAAAACCAATCTAGACCCATTCCGGCACCCTGCCGGAGGGGGCAATCCTTCTCCGGTGGCCATCTTCATCATCCCGGTGCTCTCCATGATGATGAGGGAGTAGTTCACCCTCGGGGCTGAGGGTATGTACCAGTAGCTATGTGTTTGATCTCTCTCTCTCTCGTGTTCTTGAGGTGATACGATCTTGATGTATCGCGAGCTTTGCTATTATAGTTGGATCTTATGTTTCTCCTCCCCCTCTTCTCTTTTGTAATGAATTGAGTTTCCCCTTTGAAGTAATCTTATCAGATTGAGTCTTTAAAGATTTGAGAACACTTGATGTATGTCTTGCCGTGCGTATCTGTGGTGACAATGGGATACCACGTGATTCACTTGATGTATGTTTTGGTGATCAACTTGCGGGTTCCGCCCATGAACCTATGCATAGGGGTTGGCACATGTTTTCGTCGTGATTCTCCGGTAGAAACTTTGGGGCACTCTTTGAGGTCCTTTGTGTTGGTTGAATAGATGAATCTGAGATTGTGTGATGCATATCGTATAATCATACCCACGGATACTTGAGGTGACATTGGAGTATCTAGGTGACATTAGGGTTTTGATTGATTTGTGTCTTAAGGTGTTATTCTAGTACGAACTCTAGGGCTGTTTGTGACACTTATAGGAATAGCCCAACGGATTGATTGGAAAGAATAACTTTGCGGTGGTTTCGTACCCTACCATAATCTCTTCGTTCGTTCTCCTCTATTAGTGACTTTGGAGTGACTCTTTGTTGCATGTTGAGGGATAGTTATGTGATCTAATTATGTTAGTATTGTTGAGGGAACTTACAATAGCGAAAGTATGAACCCTAGGCCTTGTTTCCTAGCATTGCAATACCGTTTACGCTCACTTTTATCATTAGTTACCTTGCTGTTTTTATATTTTCAGATTACAAATACCTTTATCTACCATCCATATACCACTTGTTTCACCATCTCTTCGCCGAACTAGTGCACCTATACAATTTACCACTGTATTGGGTGTGTTGGGGACACAAGAGACTCTTTGTTATTTGGTTGCAGGGTTGCTTGAGAGAGACCATCTTCATCCTACTCCTCCTACGAATTGATAAACATTAGGTCATCCACTTGAGGGAAATTTGCTACTGTCCTACAAACCTCTGCACTTGGAGGCCCAACAACATCTACAATAAGAAGGTTGTGTAGTAGACATCAAGCTCTTTTCTGGCGCCGTTGCCGGGGAGGTTAGCGCTTGAAGGTATATCTTTAGATCTTGCAATCGAGTCTTTTAGTTTCTTGTTTTATCACTAGTTTAGTTTATAAAAGAAAACTACAAAAAAATGGAATTGAGTTTGTCTCATACACTTCACCTTTTTAATATCTCTCGTGAGTATGATGGAAAGGATAATTGTGCCCAAGTGCTAGAAGAAGAAATCTATAGAATGTTTGGCACTAAATATTTGAATGATGAGCGTGATTGAAATGTTGTTAGTATGAATTCCTTGAATATCCATGATGCTAATGTTCAAAGCCACAAGATTGGGGAAGCTATGTTTGATGAAGATGATATTTTTTGTCCCCCAAGTTTTGATGAGCAAATTTATTATGATAAAAGCATGCCTCCTATCTATGATGATTATTTTGATGACACGTATGCTTTAAAGAAAAATGATAACCATGAAACTTGTAATCTTGATCTTAATTTTCAATCACATGATTGTTATTTTGTTGAGTTTGCTCCCACTATTATTCATGAGAAGAATCTTGCTTATGTGGAGAGTAGTAAATTTTCTATGCTTGTAGATCATGAAAAGAATGCTCTAGGTACTGGTTATATTGTTAAATTCATTCATGATGCTATTGAAAATTATTATGAGGGAGGAACATATGCTTGTAGGAATTGCAATAATATCAAGTTTCCTCTCTATGTGCTTAAAATTTTGAAGTTATGCTTGTTTTACCTTCCTATGCAAGTTGATTCTTGTTCCCATAAGTTTTTTGCTCACAAAATCCCTATGCATAGGAAGCATGTTAGACTTAAATGTGCTATTCATATTCTTCATGATGCTCTCTTTATGTTTCAATTCTTATCTTTTATGTGAGCACCGTTGAAATCATCATGCCTAGCTAGGGGCGTTAAACGATAGCGCTTGTTGGGAGGCAACCCAATTTTATTTTTGTTCCTTGCTTTTTGTTCCTGTTTAGTAATGAATAATTCATCTAGTCTCTGTTTACATGTGGTTTTATGCTTTTAATTAGTGTTTGTGCCAAGTAGAACCGTTGGGAAGACGTGGGGAAAGTCTTGTTTATTCGTGCTGTAAAAAACAGAAAAATTTAGCGCTCACGAGATTAGATGCCATTTTTTTATTGGAGAGTGCTATTTAGTTAATTATTTTTGCAGATGATTAATAGATAAATTCCTCACGTCCAGCAATTTATTTGAGAATTTTATGAGTTCCAGAAGTATACGTTTGATCCAGATTACTACAGACTGTTCTGTTTTTGACAGATTCTGTTTTTTGTGTGTTGTTTGCTTATTTTGATGAATATATGGCTAGTAAAAGAGTTTATAAACCATAGAGAAGTTGGAATACAGTATGTTTAACACCAATATAAACAAATATTGAGTTCATTACAGTAACTTAAAGTAGTGTTTTGTTTTCTTTTGCTAATGGAGCTTACGAGTTTTCTGTTAAGTTTTGTGTTGTGAAGTTTTCAAGTTTTGGGTAAAGATTTGATGGACTATGGAATAAGGAGTGGCAAGATCCTAAGCTTGGGGATTCCCAAGGCACCCCAAGGTAATATTCAAGGACAACCAAGAGCCTAAGCTTGGGGATGCCCCGGAAGGCATCCCCTCTTCCGTCTTCGTTCATCGGTAACTTTACTTGGAACTATATTTTATTTGACACATGACATGTGTTTTGCTTGGAGCGTCAATTTATTTTGTTAGGATTTGCTTTATGTTTTTTATAACAATGTTTTGCATATTTTATTTCAATAAAAGTGGCATTGATAGCCTTTACTATGCCTATGTTAGAAGTACACATGTTGCTGTTTGAAAACAGAAAGTTTACCGCTGTTGCAATAATTCCCTAGAAAAGTAAGAATGTGATAAAATGTTGAAACCTTTTGCATATTAAGCTCTGATAAATTTACTACAGTGGTAATTTTATTTCATAATTTTTGGAGCTAGGGAAGTATGGATGTTGCAGCATTCTTTACAGACTATCCTGTTTAGGCAGATTGCTGTTATGTTTGCATTGTCTGCATATGTTTGCTTCTTTAATGATTCTATTTGAGTATAGGACTATTAAATATGCAGAGGCATTTAGTATGCAATGTTGAATAATAATTTTAGTGATTTGATACAGTAGATTATGATAAGGTTTTTGCAATGGTTTATACTAACTTATCTCACGAGTCCTTGTTGAGTTTTGTGTGGATGAAGCTTTTGAGATTTAGGGAGACCGTGATATGAGAGGAATTAAGGAGACACAAAAGCTCAAGATTGGGGATGCCAAAGGCACCCCAAGATAATATTTCAAGAAGTCTCAAGAATCTAAGCTTGGGGATGCCCCGGTTGGCATCCCACCTTTCTTCTTCAACAATTATCGGTTAGTTTTGGTTGATCCTAAGTTTTTGCTTCTTCACATGATGTTCGCCATTCTTAGGATGTCATTTTATTTTGATTTGCTTGCTGTTTGAATAGTATGCCAAAATCTGAAATTATTAAATGTTAGAGAGTCTTCACATAGTTGCATAATTATTCGACTACTCATTGATCTTCACTTATATCTTTCGGAGTAGTTTGTCATTTGCTCTAGTGCTTCACTTATATCTTTTAGAGCATGGTGGTAGTTTTATTTCGAAGAAATAGATGAACTCTCATGCTTCACTTATAGTATTTTGAGAGTCTTAAATAACATGGAAATTTGCTTAAAATCCTAATATGCTAGGTATTCAAGAATAATAAAATTCTCTTATGAGTACGTTGAATACTATGAGAAGTTTGATACTTGATGATTGTTTTGAGATATGGAGATGGTGATATTAGAGTCATGCTAGTTGAGTAGTTGTGAATTTGAGAAATACTTGTGTTGAAGTTTGTGATTCCCGTAGCATGCACGTATGGTGAACCGTTATGTGATAAAGTCGGAGCATGATTTATTTATTGATTGCCTTCCTTATGAGTGGCGGTCGGGGACGAGCGATGGTCTATTCCTACCAATCTATCCCCCTAGAAGCTTGCGCGTAGTACTTTGTTTCGATAACTAATAGATTTTTGCAATAAGTATGTGAGTTCTTTATGACTAATGTTGAGTCCATGGATTATACGCACTCTCACCCTTCCACCATTGCTAGCCTCTCTAGTACCGCGCAACTTTCGCCAGTACCATACACCCACCATATACCTTCCTCAAAACAGCCACCATACCTACCTATTATGGCATTTCCATAGCCATTCCAAGATATATTTCCATGCAACTTTCCACCGTTCCATTTATTATGACACGCTTCATCATTTCATATTGCTTAGCATGATCATGTAGTTGACATCGTATTTGTGGCAAAGCCACCATTGATAATTCTTTCATACATGTCACTCATGAGTCATTGCACATCCCGGTACACCGCTGGAGGCATTCATATAGAGTCATATCTTGTTCTAAGTATCGAGTTGTAATTCTCGAGTTGTAAGTAAACAAAAGTGTGATGATCATCATTATTAGAGCATTGTCCCAGTGAGGAAAGGATGATGGAGACTATGATTCCCCCACAAGTCGGGATGAGACTCCGGACGAAAAATAAAAAAATAGAGGCCAAAGAAGCCCAAACAAAAAAAAGAGGCCATAAAAAAAGAGAAGGCCCAAATAAAAAATAAAAAAATAAAAAAATGAGAAAAAAAGAGAGAAGGGACAATGCTACTATCCTTTTACCACACTTGTGCTTCAAAGTAGCACCATGATCTTCATGATAGGGAGTCTCCTATGTTGTCACTTTCATATACTAGTGGGAATCTTTCATTATAGAACTTGGCTTGTATATTCAAATGATGGGCTTCCTCAAAATGCCCTAGGTCTTCGTGAGCAAGCGAGTTGGATGCACACCCACTTGTTTCTTTTCTTGAGCTTTCATATACTTATAGCTCTAGTGCATCCGTTGCATGGCAATCCCTACTCACTCATATTGATATCTATTGATGGGCATCTCCATAGCCCGTTGATAGGCCTAGTCAATGTGAGACTATCTTCTCCCTTTTTGTCTTCTCCACAACCACCATTCTATTCCACCTATAGTGCTATATCCATGGTTCACGCTCATGTATTGCGTGAAGATTGAAAAAGTTTGAGAACATCAAAAGTATGAAACAATTGCTTGGCTTGTCATCGGGGTTGTGCATGATTTAAATATTTTGTGCGGTGAAGATAGAGCATAGCCAGACTATATGATTTTGTAGGGATAGCTTTCTTTGGCCATGTTATTTTGAGAAGACATAATTGCTTAGTTAGTATGCTTGAAGTATTATTATTTTTATGTCAATATTAAAATTTTGTCTTGAATCTTATGGATCTGAATATTCATACCACAATTAAGAAAAATCACATTGAAATTATGCCAAGTAGCACTCCGCATCAAAAATTCTTTTTCATCATTTACCTACTCGAGGACGAGCAGGAATTAAGCTTGGGGATGCTGATACGTCTACAACGTATCTATAATTTTTGATTGCTCCATGCTATATTATCTACTGTTTTGAATGTTTATGGGCTTTATTATACACTTTTATATCATTTTTGGGACTAACCTATTAACCCAGAGCCCAGTGCCAGTTTCTGTTTTTACCCTGTTTTAGGGTTTCGAAGAAAAGGAAAATCAAATGGAGTCCAATTGACCTGAAACTTCACGGAACTCATTTTTTGGAAGGAAACCTACCGGATAGACTTGGACCCTACGTCAGAAGATGAAGGAGGTGCTCACGAGGGAGGGGGCGCGCCCCCTGCCTCGTGGCCCCCCCTTCTGTCCACCGACGTACTCCTTTCACCCATATATACCCACGTATCCTAAAACTTCCAGAACGGAGATTAGATCGGGAGTTCCGCCGCCAGAAGCCTCCGTAGCCACCAAAAACCAATCTAGACCCGTTCCGGCACCCTGCCGGAAGGGGCAATCCTTCTCCGGTGGACATCTTCATCATCCCGGTGCTCTCCATGACGAGGAGGGAGTAGTTCACCCTCGGGGTGAGGGTATGTACCAGTAGCTATGTGTTTGATCTCTCTCTCTCTCGTGTTCTTGAGGTGATACGATATTGATGTATCGCGAGCTTTGCTATTATAGTTGGATCTTATGTTTCTTCTCCCCCTCTTCTCTCTTGTAATGAATTGAGTTTCCCCTTTGAAGTAATCTTATCGGATTGAGTCTTTAAAGATTTGAGAACACTTGATGTATGTCTTGCCGTGCGTATCTGTGGTGACAATGGGATACCACGTGATTCACTTGATGTATGTTTTGGTGATCAACTTGCGGGTTCCGCCCATGAACCTATGCATAGGGGTTGGCACACGTTTTCGTCGTGATTCTCCGGTAGAAACTTTGGGGAACTCTTTGAGGTTCTATGTGTTGGTTGAATAGATGAATCTGAGATTATGTGATGCATATCGTATAATCATACCCACAGATACTTGAGGTGACATTGGAGTATCTAGGTGACATTAGGGTTTTGATTGATTTGTGTCTTAAGGTGTTATTCTAGTACGAACTCTAGGGCTGTTTGTGACACTTATAGGAATAGCCCAACTGATTGATTGGAAAGAATAACTTTGAGGTGGTTTCGTACCCTACCATAATCTCTTCGTTCGTTCTCCTCTATTAGTGATTTTGGAGTGACTCTTTGTTGCATGTTGAGGGATAGTTATGTGATCCAATTATGTTAGTATTGTTGAGGGAACTTACACTAGCGAAAGTATGAACCCTAGGCCTTGTTTCCTAGCATTGCAATACAGTTTACGCTCACTTTTATCATTTGTTACCTTGCTGTTTTTATATTTTCAGATTACAAATACCTTTATCTATCCATATACCACTTGTTTCACCATCTCTCCGCCGAACTAGTGCACCTATACAATTTACCATTGTATTGGGTGTGTTGGGGACACAAGAGACTCTTTGTTATTTGGTTGCAAGGTTGCTTGAGAGAGACCATCTTCATCCTACACCTCCTACGGATTGATAAACCTTAGGTCATCCACTTGAGGGAAATTTGCTACTGTCCTACAAACCTCTGCACTTGGAGGCCCAACAACGTCTACAAGAATAAGGTTGTGTAGTAGACATCAATGCACAACCCTGATGACAAGCGAAGAAATTGTTTCATACTTTTGATGTTCTCAAACTTTTTCAATCTTCACGTAATACATGAGCGTGAGCCATGGATATAGCACTATAGGTGGAATAGAATGGTGGTTGTGGAGAAGACAAAAAGGAGAAGATAGTCTCACATCAACTACACATATCAATGGGCTATGAAGATGCCCATCAATAGATAGTCTCACATTTACTAAGTGGGTGTGCATCCAACTCGCTTGCTCACGAAGACCTAAGGCATTTTGAGGAAGCCCATCATTTGAATATACAAGCCAAGTTCTATAATGAAAGATTCCCACTAGTATATGAAAGTGACAACATAGGAGACTCTCTATCATGAAGATCATGGTGCTACTTTGAAGAACAAGTGTGGTAAAAGGATAGTAGCATTGCCCCTTCTCTCTTTTTCTCTCATTTTTTTCATTTTATTTTATTTTTTATTTGGGCCTTCTATTTTTTATGGCCTCTTTTCTCTTTTTTATTTGGGCTTCTTTGGCCTCTTTTATTTATTTATTTTTGTCCGGAGTCTCATCCTGACTTGTGGGGGAATCATAGTCTCCATCATCCTTTCCTCACTGGGATAATGCTCTAATAATGATGATCATCACACTTTTATTTACTTACAACTCAAGAATTACAACTCGATACTTAGAACAAGATATGACTCTATATGAATGCCTCCGGCGGTGTACCGGGATGTGCAATGACTCATGAGTGACATGTATGAAAGAATTATGAATGGTGGCTTTGCCACAAATACGATGTCAACTACATGATCATGCATAGCAATATGACAATGATGAAGCATGTCATAATAAACAGAACGGTGGTAAGTTGCATGGCAATATATCTCGGAATGGCTATGGAAATGCCATAATAGGTAGGTATGGTGGCTGTTTTGAGGAAGGTAACTGGTGGGTTTATGGTACCGGCGAAAGTTGCGCGGTACTAGAGAGGCTAGCAATGGTGGAAGGGTGAGAGTGCGTATAATCCATGGAATCAACATTAGTCATAAAGAACTCACATACTTATTGCAAAAATCTATTAGTTAGCGAAACAAAGTACTACGCGCATGCTTCTAGGGGGATAGATTGGTAGGAAAAGACCATCGCTCGTCCCCGACCGCCACTCATAAGGAAGACAATCAATAAATAAATCATGCTCCGACTTCATCACATAACGGTTCACCATACGTGCATGCTACGGGAATCACAAACTTCAATACAAGTATTTCTCAAATTCACAACTACTCACTAGCATGACTCTAATATTACCATCCTCATATCTCAAAACAATCATCAAGTATCAAACTTCTCATAGTATAAAATGCACTTTATATGAAAGTTTTTATTATATCCCTCTTGGATGCCCATCATATTAGGACTAAATTCATAACCAAAGCAAATTACCATGCTGTTTAGAGACTCTCAAAATGATATAAGTGAAGCATGAGAGTTCATCTATTTCTATAAAATAAAACCACCACCATGCTCTAAAAGGATATAAGTGAAGCACTAGAGCAAACAACAAACTACTCCGAAAGATATAAGTGAAGATCAATGAGTAGTTGAATAATTATGCAACTATGTGAAGACTCTCTAATATTTAAGAACTTCAGATCTTGGTATTTTATTCAACCAGCAAGCAAAACTAAATAAAATAAAATGACGCTCCAAGCAAAACACATATCATGTGGTAAATAAAAATATAGCTCCAAGTAAAGTTACCGATGAACGAAGACGAAAGAGGGGATGCCTTCCAGGGCATCCCCAAGCTTAGGCTTTTGGTTGTCCTTGAATATTACCTTGGGGTGCCTTGGTCATCCCCAAGCTTAGGCTCTTGCCACTCCTTATTCCATAGTCCATCGAATCTTTACCCAAAACTTGAAAACTTCACAACACAAAACTTAAAGTAGAGAATCTCGTGAGCTCCATTAGCGAAAGAAAACAAAACACCACTTAAAGGTACTGTAATGAACTCATTATTTATTTATATTGGTGTTAAACCTAATGTATTCCAACTTCTCTATGGTTTATAAACTATTTTACTAGCCATAGATTCATCAAAATAAGCAAACAACACACGAAAAACAGAATCTGTCAAAAACAGAACAGTCTGTAGTAATCTGTGGCTAACGCAAGATATGGAACCCCAAAAATTCTAAAATAAATTTATGGACGTGAGGAATTTATCTATTAATCATATGAAAAAATAATTAACTAAATATCACTCTTCAATAAAAAATGGCGGCAATTCTCGTGAGCGCTAAAGTTTCTGTTTTTACAGCATGATCGCAAAGACTTTCCCCAAGTCTTCCCAAAGGTTCTACTTGGCACAAACACTAATTAAAAGCATAAAACCACATCTAAACAGAGTCTATATGAATTATTTATTACTAAACAGTAATAAAAAGCAAGGACCAAAAATAAAATTGGGTTGCCTCCCAACAAGCACTATCGTTTAACGCCCCTAGCTAGGCATGATGATTTGAATGATGCTCACATAAAATATAAGAATTGTAACATAAAGAGAGCATCATGATGAATATTACTAGCACATTTAACTCTAACCCACTTACTATGCATAGGTATTTTGTGAGAAAACAACTTGTGGGAACAAGAATCAACTAGCATAGGAGGGCAAAACAAGCATAATTTCAAAATTTTAAGCACATAGAGAGGAAACTTGATATTATTACAATTCCTACAAGCATATATTCCTCCCTCATAATAATTTTAAGTAGCATCATGAATGAATTCAACAATATAACCAGCACCTAAAGCACTATTTTCATGATGCACAAGCATAGAATTTTTATTACTCTCCACATAAGCAAAATTCTTCTCATTCGGAATAGTGGGAGTGTCATAAGACACTTGAATACTATAAATTGTTTCCACTCTAAAAGAGTAATGTTCAGAAAAAGGGTAATCATAATCATAACAAGTTTTATAAATATAATCATCACTACTTTTTATAGCATATGTATCATCACAATAATTATCATAAGTAGGAGGCATGCTATCATCATTATAAATTTGCATATCAAAACTTGGGAGATTAAAAATATCATCTTCATTATGCGTAGCATCCCCAAGCTTGGGACAAACATTAATTGCAGCAAATATATTCTCAAAAACATCATCTTCATCAAACATAGCATCCCCAAGCTTGGGCCTTTTCATATCATCAGCATAATCACTCTCATTATTAATAGTATAGATAGCACCAATAGTATAGCAATTATCATATTCTTCCAAGCAAGTGCCAAAAAGATTTTCAAGATAATAAGAAGTATCATTATCTTCCACAGTTATATTTTCATGAGGCACAATAGTAATAGGAGCTGCATTATTTGGGAGAGATATCTTTTTACCTCTCTTCCTTTTTCTTTTCTTCTTCTTCACCACATCATGTGTGGGTTCAATTTTTTTTGGAGCTCCTTATTAATGAGATTGGTTGAATAGGAGGCTCCTCCTCGTTACCTGATTCATCATAAGAAATAATAGGAGGGTATTGGGAAGTCTCTTCCCTTTCATTAGTATTCTCTTCATCTTCTATTTGTTTTCTTTTCTTTATGTAGTTGGCAATATAAGGGTTTTCAATGCAATTCACCGCACAATACATATAAATTTCTTCTAGATCAAAACCAAGAAGTTTATAACGGGCAAATTCTGGAAGATGCCCAGTTATATGTTTCATTTCTTCGCAACCCATAAGCAAGCTAAGTTCATTATAATGTGCCAGGGAAATCAACTCATCACAATTTTTGGACACGATTAGATCATGAAACAATTTGCATCGGATAGCTAAATGACCACTTTCATTACAAAGTCCACAAGTACGGCAAAGAAAATTTAAATTTTCAGCACAATCATCTAGCCTATCTTGCAACAATTTAGTTTCTAAGTGCTTATGCCTCTTGCAATATCTATCTTCCCTATTTGGTGTGTACTTGCAAACCCAATGCACTCCACAAAAATTGACATGTTTATAGGAGACATTTTCATCATAACTTGTGCAATCATCATTAGTACTATGGATATTCAAGGAGTTCATACTAACAACATTGCAATCATGCTCATCATTCAAAGATTTAGTGCCAAACATTTTAATGCATTCTTCTTCTAACACTTTAGCACAATTTTCCTTTCCATCATACTCACGAAAGATATTAAAAAGATGAAGCGTATGAGACAAACTCAATTCCATTTTTTTTGTAGTTTTGTTTTACAAACTAAACTAGTGATAAAACAAGAAACTAAAATACTCAATTGCAAGATCTAAAGATGTACCTTCAAGCACTAACCTCCCTGGCAACGGCGCCAGAAAAGAGCTTGATCTCTACTACACAACCTTCTTCTTGTAGACGTTGTTGGGCCTCCAAGTGCAGAGGTTTGTAGGACAGTGGCAAATTTCCCTCAAGTGGATGACCTAAGGTTTATCGATTCGTAGGAGGCGTAGGATGAAGATGGTCTCTCTCAAGCAACCCTGCAACCAAATAAGAAAGAGTCTCTTGTGTCCCCAACACACCCAATACAATGGTAAATTGTATAGGTGCACTAGTTCGGCGAAGAGATGGTGATACAAGTGGTATATGGATAGTAGATAAAGGTATTTGTAATCTGAAAATATAAAAACAGCAAGGTAACTAATAATAAAAGTGAGCACAAACGGTATTGCAATGCTAGTAAACAAGGCCTAGGGTTCATACTTTCACTAGTGCAAGTTCTTTCAACAATAATAACATAATTGGATCACATAACTATCCCTCAACATGCAACAAAGAGTAACTCCAAAGTCACTAATAGCGGAGAATGAATGAAGAGATTATGGTAGGCTACGAAACCACCTCAAAGTTATTCTTTCCAATCAATCTGTTGGGCTATTCCTATAAGTGTCACAAACAACCCTAGAGTTCGTACTAGAATAACACCTTAAGACACAAATCAACCAAAACCCTAATGTCACCTAGATACTCCAATGTCACCTCAAGTATCCGTGGGTATGATTATACGATATGCATCACACAATCTCAGATTCATCTATTCAACCAACACATAGGACCTCAAAGAGTGCCCCAAAGTTTCTACCGGAGAATCACGACGAAAACGTGTGCCAGCCCCTATGCATAGGTTCATGGGCGGAACCCGCAAGTTGATCAGCAAAACATACATCAAGTGAATCACGTGGTATCCCATTGTCACCACAGATACGCACGGCAAGACATACATCAAGTGTTCTCAAATCTATAAAGACTCAATCCGATAAGATAACTTCAAAGGGGAAACTCAATCCATTACAAGAGAGTAGAGGGGGTAGAAAACATCATAGGATCCAACTATAATAGCAAAGCTCGCGATACATCAAGATCGTATCACCTCAAGAACACGAGATAGAGAGAGAGAGAGAGATCAAACACATAGCTACTGGTACATACCCTCAGCCCCGAGGGAGAACTACTCCCTCCTCATCATGGAGAGCACCGGGATGATGAAGATGGCCACCGGAGAGGGGTTGCTCCCTCCGGCAGGGTGCCGGAACGGGTCTAGATTGGTTTTCGGTGGCTGTGGAGGCTTTTGGCGGCGGAACTCCCAATCTATTGTGCTCTTGGATGTTTTTAGGGTATATGGAGATATATAGGCGGAAGAAGTACATCAGGGGGGCCACGAGGGGCCCACGAAGGTGGAGGGCGCGCCCAGGGGGGTGGGCGCGCCCCCTACCTCGTGGCCTCCTCGAAGCTTCCCTTACGTGGACTCCAAGTCTCCCGGGTTGTTTTCCTTCCAAATATAAGTTCCGTGAAGTTTCAGGTCAATTGGACTTCGTTTGATTTTCCTTTTCTGTGATATTCTAAAACAAGGAAAAAATAGAAAACTGGCACTGGGCTCTGGGTTAATAGGTTAGTCCCAAAAATAATATAAAAGTGCATAATAAAGCCCATAAACATCCAAAGTTGATAATATAATGGCATGGAACAATAAAAAATTATAGATACGTTGGAGACGTATCAGGGGCCCACGAGGGTGGAGGGCGCGCCTAGGCGGGTAGGTGCGCCCCCTGCCTCGTGGCCTCCTCGTTGATTGCTTGACGTCCACTCCAAGTCCTCTAGATCACGTTTGTTCCAGAAATCACGCTCCCGAAGGTTTCATTCCGTTTGGACTCCGTTTGATATTCTTTTTTCTGTGAAACACGGAAATAGGCAAAAAACAACAATTTGGGATGGGCCTCCGGTTAATAGGTTAGTCCCCAAAAATAATATAAAAGTGTATAAATAAGCCCATTAAACATCCAAAATAGAATATATAATAGCATGAAACAATCAAAAATAATAGATACGTTGGAGACGTATCAAGCATCCCCAAGCTTAATTCCTGCTCGTCCTCGAGTAGGTAAATGATAAAAATAGAATTTTTGATGTGGAATGCTTCTTAGCATAATTTTCAATGTAATTCTTTTTATTGTGGCATGAATATTTAGATTCGAAAGATTCAAGATAAAAGTTTAATGTTGACATAAAAACAATAATACTTCAAACATGCTAACCAAGCAATTATGTCTTATCAAAATAACATAGCCAAAGAAAGCTTATCCCTACAAAATCATATAGTTAGGCTATGTTTCAATTTCGTCACACAAAACATTCTCATCATGCATAACCCCGATGACAAGCCAAGCAATTGGTTCATACTTTTTAAAGCGCTTCAGCCTTTTCAACCCTTACGCAATACATGAGCGTAAGCCATGGATATAGCACTGTGGGTGGAATAAACTACAATGATGGGGGCTATGAGAAGACAAAAAGGTAGAAAGTCTCACATTGATGCGGCTAATCAATAGGCTATGGAGATGCCCATCAATTGATGTCAATGAGAGGAGTAGGGATTGCCATGCAACGGATGCACTAGAGCTATAAATGTATGAAGGCTCAACAAAAGAAACTAAGTGGGCGTGCATCCAACTTGCTTGCTCATGAAGACCTAGGGCATTTTGAGGAAGCCCATCATTGGAATATACAAGCCAAGTTCTATAATGAAAAATTCCCACTAGTATATGAAAGTGACAACATAGGAGACTCTCTATCATGAAATTATGAATGGTGGCTTTGCCACAAATACGATGTCAACTACATGATTATGCAAAGCAATATGACAATGATGGAGCGTGTCATAATAAATGGAACGGTGGAAAGTTGCATGGCAATATATCTCAGAATGGATATGGAAATGACATGATAGGTAGGTATGGTGGCTGTTTTTAGGAAGATATAAGGAGGTTTATGTGTGATAGAACGTATCATATCACGGGGTTTGGATGCATCGGCGAAGTTTGCACCAACTCTCAAGGCGAGAAAGGGCAATGCACGGTACCATAGAGGCTAGAAAATTGTGGAAGGTTGAGAGTGCGTATAATCCATGGACTCACATTAGTCATAAAGAACTCATATACTTATTGCAAAAGTTTATTAGCCCTCGAAGCAAATTAGTACTATGCATGCCCCTAGAGGGATATATTGGTAGGAAAAGACCATCGCTCGTCCCCGACCGCCACTCATAAGGAAAGCAATAAAAGAACACCTTATGTGTCAAAATTGTCACACAACTTTTAGCATATGTGCATGCTACGGGACTTGCCAACCTTAACACAAGTATTTCTAAATTTCACAATTACTCAACTAGCACACTCTAATATTATCACCTTTATATCTCAAAACACTTATCAAGTATCAAACTTCTCATGATATTCAACGAACTCAATATGGAAGTGTTTACTATGCTCATCTTAGATGCCTATCACATTCGGATTAACAATTAAAGAAAATTACCATGCTGTTTAAGACTCTCAAAATAATATAAGTGAAGCATGAGAGATAAATAATTTCTATAAAATAAAACCACCACCGTGCTCTAAAAGATATAAGTGAAGCACTAGAGAAAATACTATATAGCTCAAAGATATAAGTGAACCACGTAGAGTATTCTAAAAAATTCTGAATCATGTGTGTCTCTCTCAAAAGGTGTGTACAGCGAGGATGATTGTGATAAACTAAAAAGCAAAGACTCAAATCATACAAGACGCTCCAAGCAAAACACATATCATGTGGTGAATAAAAATATAGCCCCAAGTGAAGTTACCAATAGACGGAGACGAAAGAGGGGATGCCTTCCGGGGCATCCCCAAGCTTAAGATTTTGGTTGTCCTTGGATTTTACCTTGGGGTTCCTTGGGCATCCGCAAGCTTAGGCTCTTTCCAATCCTTGTTCCATAATCCATCAAATCTTTACCCAAAACTTGAAAACTTCACAACACAAAACTTAAAAGAAAATCTCGTGAGCTCCATTAGTAAAAGAAAACAAACCACCACTTAAAGGTACTGTAATGAACTCATTATTTATCTATATTGGAGTTAAACCCACTGTATTCCAACTTTTCTATGGTTCATAAACTCTATTACTAGCCATAGATTCATCAAAATAAGCAAACAACACACGAAAAACAGAATCAGTCAAAAACAGAACAGTCTAGCAATCTGTAGGTTTCGAATACTTCTGGAACCCCAAAAATTCTAAAATAAATTTCTGGACGTGAGGAATTTATATATTAATCATCTTAAAAAATAATTAACTAAATAGCACTCTCCAATAAAAAATGGCAGCAATTCTTGCGAGCGCTAAAGTTTCTGTTTTTTACAGCAAGATCGCAAAGATTTTCCCCAAGTCTTCCCAAAGGTTCTACTTGGCACAAACACTAATTAAGAGAATAAAACCACATCTAAACAGAGGCTAGATGAATTATTTATTACTAAACATAATCAAAAAGCAAGAAACAAAAATAAAATTGGGTTGCCTCCCAACAAGCGCTATTGTTTAACGCCCCTAGCTAGGCATAAAAGCGAGGATAAATCTAGGTATTGCCATCTTTGGTAGGCAATCCATAGGTGAATCTCATAATAGATTAATATTGTAATTTAATTTTCTTTCTAGGGAAGTGTTCCATGCCTTTCCTTAACGGAAATTGGAATCTAAAATTCCCGTCCTTCATATCAATGATTGCACCAATCGTTCTAAGGAAAGGTCCACCAAGAATAATAAGACATGAAGGATTGCAATGTATATCAAGAACAATGAAATCTACGGGCACATAATTCCTATTTGCAACAATAATAACATCATTAATTCTTCCCATAGGTTTCTTAATGGTGGAATCCGCAAGGTGCAAGTTTAAAGAACAATCATCAAATTCACGGAAACCTAGCAAATCACACAAAGTTTTTGGGATCGTGAAAACACTAGCACCCAAATCACACAAAGCATAGAATTCATGATCTTTAATTTTAATTTTAATTATAGGTTCCCATTCATCATAAAGTTTTCTAGGGATAGAAACTTCCAACTCAAGTTTTTCTTCATAAGATTGCATCAAAGCATCAACGATATGTTTAGTAAAAGCTTTATTTTGACTATAAGCACGAGGAGAGTTTAGCACGGATTGCAACAAGGAAATACAATCTATCAAAGAGCAATTATCATAATTAAATTCCTTGAAATCCAAGATAATGGGTTCATTGATATCTAAAGTTTTAACCTCTTCAACCCCACTTTTAACAATTTTAGCATCAAGATCTAAAAACTCCGACTTTTTAGGACACCTTCTAACTAAAGTTGAATCATCACTAGTCCCATAATTATCAAGATTCATATTGGAAAACAAAGATTTAATAGGGGACACATCAATAACTTTTAGATCTTCATCTTTATTCTCATAAAAACTAGAAGAACACACCTTCACAAAGCAATCTTTCTTAGCACGCATCCTAGCGGTTCTTTCCTTGCACTCATCAATGGAAAGTCTCATGGCTTTGAGAGACTCATTGATATCATGCTTAGGTGGAATAGATCTAAGTTTCAAAGAATCAACATCAAGAGAAATTCTATCCACGTTCCTAGTTAATTCATCAATCTTAGGCAATTTTTCTTCAAGCAAAGCATTGAAATTCTTTTGAGAAATCATAAATTCTTTAACACTAGTCTCAAAATCAGAGGGAATCTTATTAAAATTTCCATAAGAGTTGTTGTAGGAATTACCATAATTATTAGGGAACGGCCTAGGATTAAAGTTTCCTCTATATGCATTGTTACCAAAATTATTCCAACCAACAAAATTCACATCCATAGATTCATTATTATTCTCAATCAAAGTAGACAAAAGCATATCATTAGGATCAGAAGAAGCACTCTTATTAGCAAACAATTTCATAAGTTCATCCATCTTTCCACTCAAAACATTAATCTCTTCAATCACATGAACTTTTTTATTAGTAGATCCTTCTTGCTACCTCTTGAGCACTGCGTTGGTTTTCCCTTGAAGTGGAAAGGGTGATGCAGCAAAGTAGCGTAAGTATTTCCCTCAGTATTTGAGAACCATGGTATCAATCCAGTAGGAGGCCACGCTCAAGTGCCTTGCACTTACACAAACAAATAAGAACCTTGCAACCAACGCGATAAAGGGATTGTCAATCCCTTCACGACCACTTGCAAAAGTGAGATCTGATAGAGAAGATAAGATAATATTTTTGGTATTTTTATGATAAAGACTAAAGAAAGAAAAATAAACGGCGCAAGAAATAGCTTGTTGACAGGAGATTAATATGATGGAAAATAGATCTGGGGGCCATAGGTTTCACTAGTGGCTTCTCTCAAGATAGCATAAGTATTACGGTGGGTAAACAAATTACTGTCGAGCAATTGATAGAATTGAGCATAGTTATGAGAATATCTAGGTATGATCATGTATATAGGCATCACGTCCGTGACAAGTAGACCGACTCCTGCCTGCATCTACTACTATTACTCCACACATCGACCGCTATCCAGCATGCATCTAGAGTATTAAGTTCATAAGAACGGAGTAACACTTTAAGCAAGATGACATGATGTAGCGGGATAAACTCATGCAATATGATATAAACCCCATCTTTTTATCCTCGATGGCAACAATACAATACGTGTCGTTTCCCCTACTATCACTGGGATCGAGCACCGCAAGATTGAACCCAAAGCTAAGCACTTCTCCCATTGCAAGAAAGATCAATCTAGTAGGCCAAACCAAACTGATAATTCAAAGAGACTTGCAAAGATAACCGATCATACATAAAAGAATTCAGAGAAGATTCAAATATAACTCATAGATAATCTTGATCATAAACCCACAATTCATCGGATCTCGACAAATACACCGCAAAAGAAGATTACATCGAATAGATCTCTAAGAGAATCGAGGAGAACTTTGTATTGAGATCCAAAGAGAGAGAAGAAGCCATCTAGCTAATAACTATGGACCCGAAGGTCTAAGGTAAACTACTGACACATCATCGGAGAGGTTATGGTGTTGAGGTAGAAGCCCTCCGTGACCAATGCCCCCTCAGGTGGAGCGCCGGAAAAGGCCCCAAGATGCGATCTCACGGGTATAGAAGGCTGCGGTGGTGGAATTAGGTTTTCGTGGTGCTCCTCGATGGTTTGGGGTACGTAGGTATATATAGGAGGAAGAAGTAGGTCGGTGGAGCCACGAGGGGCCCACGAGGGTGGAGGGCACGCCCAGGGGGTAGGCGCGCCCCTGCCTCGTGGCCTCCTCGTTGATTGCTTGACGTCCACTCCAAGTCCTCTAGATCACGTTTGTTCCAAAAATCATGCTCCCGAAGGTTTCATTCCGTTTGGACTCCGTTTGATATTCTTTTTCTGTGAAACACTGAAATAGGCAAAAAAAACAGCAATTTGGGCTGGGCCTCCGATTAATAGGTTACTCCCAAAATACAATATAAAAGTTTATAAATAATCCCATTAAACATCCAAAACAGAATATATATAATAGCATGGAACAATCAAAAATTATAGATACATTGGAGACGTATCAATAGCAATTTGTCGAGTTCCCAACTGCTCTTGGGATTACACGAACTATGAAGTTGTTGCTATCTTCGACAAGCTTGTTGCCTTCCTTACTTCCACGCCTCGATGGATATTGCTCAAAAATCAATTTATGTACACAGATGAGTATTGTGATGCAATTCAATATGAGGGTCTTGTGTTTGCTGCCACCACTCGTGGCACTATTTTTGCATGGAATCATCATGCTTTCGGTATGTTTATCTTCCACCATAATTATAATTGTTTCATCCACATGCATGCGGGTTAGCTAGTTTCCCTTTACTAATTAGTTAACCTTCTTGTGTTTCCAAGGTCCTGTGAACATTCCACCACCTATACTTGAATTTTTTTATAACCAAGGGGGAGATGACGATGCTGATGATCATGAGCATGAGGACGAGCAGGACCCATATACTCAATGGCGCCTGGCAACTTATTCCGATGGATCACCTCTTCTTGTCTGTATATAGGGCATTGCTGATGTTACTAAGGAAACATGTGCTGTCTCAGATGGTCGCACTCTCCGGACCTATTCCAACATCTGTTGCAGGGTATTCGGGATGGATACTAGTGTACTAGCGCCAACACCTTCTCGCTGGTTCAAAATTGAAAGTCTTAGAGGAAACTCACTCTTCCTTAGACAAAACTATCCAATGATGGTGGAAGGCGATCCAGCTGTTGTTGACACAATGTTACTACCATTTATGAGAAGCAACTATATCTATACCCCGGACATTGCTATGCTTCCCTGCCATCCCAATATGGGTCTTACATAGGCCGCTTCAACCTGGATGATCAGTCCTGCGTTGGTCTCGAGATTGACAGTAGCTGGCCCTTCCCAGAGAATCACTTCTGGTTCAAAGCAAATGTTTCCAACGCCGACGAGTGGTTGAGATGAAGTTCATTTCATCACTTTGTTATTTGTTGTGTGAGAAAAAACTTTACTTTACTAGAATGTTTTGTTGGAAATGATCTATAATCCTACGTGTATCCTCGTTGTCATTGTGGGTTGATGACTTGTTGTATGTAATCAATGGTACATTTGCATATGCGTCCATCAACTCACACCTACTAGTGGTGTCCATATGAGCAGTGCTAGTGATTTTAGTTGCAAAAATTAGATAGTGCTAGTGATTTTAGCTGCATATTTTGACAAATCGCAGCGTTGCAAGGTTGACAAATGGCAATGTTACTAGGTAAACAAATGTTAATCTTTCCAGTTTGACAAATGGCAACATACCCAAAATGACAGATACCCAATTGTTTCTAGGTGGTTGCACACGGGTCATGCAAAACAACCGTTTGCGTTGAAGGGATGCAGAAATCCTGCTCGGTAATTTTTCCCTTGGCTTCCTGGGAAGCTGTCGGTTTGCGTGGGTGTTCTAACTAAAATGTTTGCGATGAGTGTTTTATATTTAAAAACCATTGAAGTTTTTTCCAAAAGAAAATCATTTGATAAGTCTGTACATTAAGAGAAAAAAACACAAGTTCGCTCAAACCATATCTTTCATTCAGTCACACTTCGAATTTATATTCATATGATCAAGAATTCGAGATACAGTATTAAACCACAAAAAGAACTATTTCCAGCGGCGGCGAAGGCGGTGTGCCGCGCCGTCGTTGTCGTTGCCGTCCTCCAGGACACCGTTGTTGAAGTCTTCAAGGCAGCACAAAATGTTCTTCGCTTGTAAATCAAACATCATGTCGTCGCGCGATCGATGGGCGGGGCGCGGGAGGACGACAACTGGCGCCGCTGAGAGGTAGCGGTCGACGGCAGCGTCCCATGCCACTAAGGGGGGCGCGCATGGGCACGGGCACGGGCGCGGCGGGTGCAGCCGAACGCACGGGGACCGGTGCCGCGGTGGGTGGAGGGGCGCACACGGGCAAGGGCACGGGTGCGGCGGGTGCAGCCAAATGCACGGGGGCCGGCGCCACCCTGGGTGGAGGGGCGCGCACGGGCTCGGGCATGGGCGCTGGCGCTGGCATGTACACGAGCTTGCGCGGGTCCACGGAGACCTCGCTGACGCCCGCACCTTCCAGCTCTGCGATAATGCTCGGCGACCAGCCCGTCAATGCTACGGGGATGGTCGCTGGCGCGGGCGCGGGGATGGGAACCGGGACGGGAGCGGGGGCAGCAACCGCCGTGGCCAGCTCGTTCTGGGCCATGTCCATGAGGCCCCATTCCTCCTTATTTTCTATCTCCTCCGGCTCAGAGTCGACTTCGCCAAACTTGAAGACTAGTGGTAGATGATCATTCTGCACCATGGCGTTGGTGGAGTTCTGCGGGAGGGAGGGGAATGGGAGGTGAACAGTAAGGCCGCCCGTATTAAAGAGCAGCTCGGGCGCCATTAATGGAGAGGAAGGAGGGCGGCCATGGAAGTCAAAGGGCTCGCTTCCCACTAAGCCTACGCAGTGTACAGCTCGCATGCTTCCCGATGAGCCTGCGCATTGGAGGACAGCTTGCACGCCTCTCGGTCAGCCTGCGCACCGGACTCCGCTCGCACGCCTCCCGTTTAGTCAATGTCAAGCAGCTGTCCGCACGACACCTCCTATAGCCATTAAAATGAAGACACGTGGCGTCACGTGAATGGTTAACAGAACGCACATGATTTGAATTATACAACCGTTTGAGATATTAAAGTGGCAGCTATTTTTTCAAAATGCATTTGTTGGCTGTTATTCGAGTGCACCTTCTCTCAAAATGGACACGAAAAATACCACAACATGTCGGGTGCCATTCCATGATAGCATGCCAAGTTTCATGAATTTCAGATGAGTTTTAGATTTACTAGAATATAAAAACAAAGTATCTCAACGTTTTGCCGGCAATCAACGGTGCCCTGGTGTTTGAAATTCATTCCCATTTCTCGCATGGGACCTAAGCATGCACCCAAGGACACATATTTGATTTTTCAACCAATTTATATGCACTAGAGCATGTGCATGTAGTTCAAATTTGAATTATGCACATAAATGCATTGAAAACTCAGTTAATGCATAAAATGTCCAAACGAACCCCGAAAAATCACAAAAATTGACACAACACTCCTGTTGTTCTATGTTGACACGAGAAAAAATTTGAAAGCAATAAGAGGCAATGGATATTGCTTCGTCCCCAAAGGTGGGACGTTCCCTATCGAAACCATAATGCTTGTTGTGAGAAGCTTTGGTCTGTGAGAAGCATATACCCAAACCTGCCCCAAATGGGACACATTTTTTACCACGACATGTTGATGCCGCTCCATGATAGCATGCCAAGTTTCATGAATTTCAGACGAGTTTTGGATTTACTTGAATTTAAAAACCAGGCATCTCAATGTTTTGGTGGCAATCAACGGTGCCCTGGTGTTTGAAATTCATTCCCATTTCTTGCATGGGACCTAAGCATGCACCCAAGGACACATATTTGATTTTTCAACCAATATATATGCACTCGAGCATGTGCATGTAGTTCAAATTTGAATTATGCACATAAATGCATTAAAAACCCAGTTAATGCATAAAAATGTCCAAACGAACCCCGAAAAATCATAAACATTGACACAACACTCATGTTGTTCTATGTTGACGTGAGAAAAAAAATTGAAAGCAATAAGAGGCAATGGATACCGTTTCATCCTCAAAGGTGGGACGTTCCCTATCGAAACCATCACACTTGTTGTGAGAAGCTCTCGTCTGTGAGAAGTTTATACCCAAACCTGCCCCAAATGGGATTTTTTTACCATGACATGTTGATGCCGCTCCATGATAGCATGCCAAGTTTCATGAATTTCAGACGAGTTTTGGATTTACTAGAATTAAAAAATCAGGTATCTCAACGTTTTGCCGGCAATCAACGGTGCCCTGGTGTTTAAAATTCATTCCCACCTCTTGCATGGGACCTAAGCATGCACCCAAGGACACAGATTTGATTTTTCAACCAATTTATATGCACTAGAGCATGTGCATGTAGTTCAAATTTGAATTATGCACATAAATGCATTGAAAACTCAGTTGATGCATAAAAATGTCCAAACGAACCCCGAAAAATCACAAAAATTGACACAACACTCCTGTTGTTCTATGTTGACACGAGAAAAAAATTGAAAGCAATAAGAGGCAATTGATATCGTTTCATCCCCAAAGGTGGGATGTTCCCTATCGAAACCATCATGCTTGTTGTGAGAAGCTCTTGTCTGTGAGAAACTTATACCCAAACTTTCCCCAAATGGGACAATTTTTTTACAACGGCATGTTGATGCCGCTCCATGATAGCATGCCAAGTTTCAGTAATTTCAGACAAGTTTTGGATTTACTTGAATTTAAAAACCAGGCATCTCAACATTTTGCCGGCAAACAACGGTGCCCTGGTGTTTGAAATTCATTCCCATCTCTTGCATGGGACCTAAGCATGCACCCAAGGACATAGATTTGATTTTTCAACCAATTTATATGCACTGGAGCATGTGTATGTAGTTCAAATTTGAATTATGCACATAAATGCATTGAAAAATCAATTAATGCATAAAAATGTCCAAACGGACCCTGAAAAATCACAAAAATTGACACAACACTCCTATTGTTCTATGTTGACATGAGAAAAAAATTTGAAGGCAATAAGAGGCAATGGATATCATTTCGTCCCCAAGGGTGGGACGTTCCCTATCGAAACCATCACACTTGTTGTGAGAAGCTCTGGTCTGTGAGAAGCATATACCCAAACCTGCCCCAAATGGGACAAATTTTTTACCACGGCATGTTGATGCCGCTCCATGATAGCAAGCCAAGTTTCATGAATTTCAGACGAGTTTTGGATTTACTAGAATTTAAAAACCAGGCATCTCAACGTTTTGCCGGCAATCAATGGTGCCCTGGTGTTTGAAATTCATTCCCGTCTCTTGCATGGGACCTAAGCATGCACCCAAGGACACACATGTGATTTTTGAACCAACTTTGCTGCATGATACGTCTCCAACGTATCTATAATTTTTGATTGTTCCATGCTGTTTTATTATCAATCTTGGATGTTTTATAATCATTTTATAGTCATTTTATATCATTTTTGGTACTAACCTATTGACATAGTGCCAAGTGCCAGTTGCTATTTTTTCCATGTTTTTTACATCGTAGAAAATCAATATGAAACGGAGTCCAAATGCCATGAAACTTTACGGAGATTTTTTGTGGGCTAGAAGGAAGATGTTGGGCCCTAGTTGCACCTGGGGGGTGTCCCGAGGAGGGGACAACCCACCAGGGCGTGCACTGGTGGGTTGTGCCCACCTTGGGTGCCCCCCGGACCGCCTCTTTGCTATATAAATACCCCAATATTTCCAGAATCCTAGGGGAGTCGACGAAATATTCATCCAAGCGCCGCAGAGTCCAGAACCACCACATCCAATCTAGACACCATCATGGAGGGGTTCACCACTCCCATTGGTGCCTCTCCGATGATGCATGAGTAGTTATTTGTAGACCTTCGGGTCCATAGTAGCTATATGGCTTCATCTCTCTCTTTATTATCAATACAATGGTCTCTTAGAGATCCATATGATGTAACTCTTTTGCGGTGTGTTCGTTGGGATCGATGAACTTTGAGTTTGTGATCATATCTATCTTTTTATATCCATGAAAGTATTTGAGTTTCTTTGATCTCTTTTATGCATGATCTCTTATAGCCTCGTATTTCTTCTCCGATATTTTGGTTTTATTTGGCCAACTTGATCTATTTATCTTGCAATGGGAAGAGGTGCCCGGTAGTGGGTTCGATCTTACGGTGCTTGATCCCAATGACAGAAAGGGAACCAACACGTATGTATCGTTGCTACTAAGGATAAAAATATGTGATTTATATCTACCGCCATAGATAAACAAATCTCATCTACATCATGTCATTGTTCTTATTGCATTACTCCCTTTTCCATGAAGTTAAAACACTAGATGCATGTTGGATAGCGGTTGATGTGTGGACTAATAGTAGTAGATGCAGGCAGGAGTCAGTCTACTAATCTTGGACATGATGCCTATGTAATGATCATTTCCTGGATATTGTCACAATTATTCGAGGTTCTATCAATTGCCCAACAGTAATTTGTTTACCCACCGTTTTCTATTTTTCTCGAGAGAAGCCACTAGTGAAACCTACGGCCCCGGGTCTTCTTTCTCATATATTTGCCATTGCGATCTATTTCTCTTGCTTTTATTCAGATCTATTAAACCAAAAATACAAAAATACTTTGCTGCACTTTATTTTATTTGTGATCTATTTATTCAATCTATCACAACTTTCTCCCATCCATGCACCGTTTTAGGCACGGTTGCCCGAAAAGGATTGGCAACCCCTTTAAAACGTTGGGTTGAAAGTGGATGTTATTTGTGTGCAGGGGTTGTTTACGTTGTGTTGCTTGGTTCTCCGATTGGTTCGATAACCTCGGTTTCATATCCGAGGGAAATACCTACTGCCGCTGTCCTGCATCATCCCTTCCTCTTTGGGGAAATACCAACGTAGCTTCAAGCGATATTAGTGCACTGGAGCATGTGCTTATAGTTCAAATTTGAATTATGCACATAAAATGCCTAGAAAACCCAGTTAATGTATAAAAAAGGCCAAACGAACCCCGAAAAATTCATTTCTGTTTCTTGCATGGGACCTAAGCATGCACTGAAGGACACAGATTTGATTTTTCAACCAATTTATATGCACCGGAGCATGTGCATGTAGTTTAATTTTGAATTGTGCACCTGAACTGGCTAGAAAACCAGTTTAATGTATAAAATGTCTAAACGAACCCTGAATAATTCCAATTCTTTTACAACACACATATAGTTGCATGTTCACTGCAGATAAAAGGTCTAGCAATTCAAATAACGTCCATTGCCGATGTGACCCCATTATGTAATTCAAATCAAGTAGATTCCACAGAGTTTATTATCACCAACCGTGTGAGATGTAGTACAAAATATCTTGGAGCACCGTCGGTGTATAGTACGCCTATGGCTTACGCGAGAAGGTGCATCGGCTACAGTCCACAGCCGGCGTGTCAAGCACACTAGCTCGCTCCCAAAAAAACTCCCGCTCTGCTCCAGCCCCTTGATTCAAATTTTTAGTAGCCCCGGTATTTTACTCCCGCCTCTGCATCCCTCGCAATCTCAAAAATATCTGCTCGCCCTTGAACCAAATTTTCAGTAGCCCCGCCTTGTTACTCCCGCCTAGTAAAAATTTTAGTTGCCGCATTATTTCCTCAAACACAACCTTGCCCCCCTCGAAACCATTGGTAGGTCGCTGCCATCGCCGGCACCTCCATCCTCAACCTCTGCCAATGTGCCGGGGAGCTCGAGGAGCCAATGGCCAAAAAGAGGTTTATCGCGGCCTTTTCGCCTGACGCCGGCGAGGTGGCCGCCGAGGTGTCCCCGTCGTCCTCGGCGGGCCCGATCCGTCGTCGCGAGTCCCCCCATCCACCCACCGCTGTGCCCCTACGCCGGTTCGAGGACTTCCCCATCCTCCCTCGGACCCGGCTGCCGACGAGGTCCTACCTCAGGGTTCGACAGCGGCGGTGGGGGACGTGGGTCGCCGAGATTACAGATCGAGAGACCCACACCCGCCGGTGGCTCGGTAGCTTCCCCACGCCCGAGCTCGCGACCATGGAGTACGACCGCTGGCAGGTCCGCTACCACGGCGCGACGGCTAGGCTCAATTTCCCCTTTGGCACACGTTCGGTCGACCTCGTTCCGCCAGAGCCAGGGGTGGTGAGCTCGGCTATGGCGCGGGAGGACCGCGAGGCCGAGGCCGCCAACGAGGCCTACATGCAAGAGCTCCATCGGCAGCACCCGAAGCTCGTGGAGGCAGAGCGGGCGATCTTTGCCAGCGCGGAGGGTGGCGAGGTTATCGCGCTCTCCTCTGATGATGAGGTCGAAGGCGGCGAGTATGGCGGCACGGAGGGCGGCGAGGTTATCGCGCTCTCCTCCGAGGACGAGGTCGAAGGCGGTGGCAACGGTGGCGTGAAGGGCGTCGAGGTGGGCCCCGGGGATGAGGATATCAACGTCGACGAGTGGAGGAGTGCCTTCCCCAACGACCCCGACGACGGTACTGGCCCGGACCCGGCTTGCGGCACACCGTACAAGACGAGGAAGGATTGGCTCGACCTCTACTTCAACCGAAAGTAGTTTAGCTTAGTTTAAATTTATGTTTTATGTTCGGTTATGCAAAACTATCTATGTTTATGTTTGAATGCATGCTACTTTTAGTTGAACATGCTTTGAACTTGATCAAATTGAAGTTTACAACCTTAAGTTTAGGGGATCAACTAGAAAAGGCCGAAAATTGCTGGAGTACATATATATATCCACTAAGGGTTTTAGTCCTTTAACTTTTTAAGGATCACCAAGAGATGTCCTTATGACTTGTTTATTTCAGTTCTTCACAATGTGATGCTCTATATGTGCAACTATTTGCCGTGTATTTCAATTTCATCAATAACAGTTTCAACAATACCACTACGAACTACGATATTTGGTTGATGTTAAGGATATTGCAGTTAACATGCCTTTTTGTTTTTCAGTTGTTGTTTAGCAACATGCATTGTACTGAATGACTAAATATGCAATCCCAGGCTACATAGCAACAAGGAAGAGTGTTACCTTAATGTTCTGATGATGTCTAGATATACATGTAATAAAATCTTATATAATGGGATGGAGGGAGTGTTGTACTACATCATTTTTCAATTGTTGTTTAGCTTCTAATATTAACTTGGTGCTTTTAGGTACATATATCATTGCCAAAGACCCACACTTGGACCCTTTCTGCGTATGGGACAATGAGATATTCATGAACCAGCATCAAGTGAGGAAACTGATAAAGATTTTTATTAAAATGGGTCAAAAGATGTCAATCAAACTATTTGTTTACACTTTATGCAAGACAACAGTGAATTGCAGGATGGTAAGTAAGAACCATGTAGCCTTCTTTTTACTGTCCGTAATGAGTTGTGTTAGATGACAATATCTGAATCTTTTTTCTTTTGCTGTGGATCCTGAAGCAGTTTACTCAAGATTACCTCTCAAACTACATGATTGGCGACCGACCATCATAGGGGGTTGTACTAGAGTCCTGCATGCCTTCTGCATCCAGGAGAGCACAATAGGGCCATTCCGCTTCACCTTGTTCAGCAACCGGAATGTCTGCCGCCTCTTTTTTTACCATCTGTAAAAGTACAAGTATAGAACCCTGGTTCATCATTCTTTATTTGGTGCTTATGTAATTATTAAACATATGTACATGTGAATCAAATAATGCATTGGTTGTTTGAACATGATGGATATGAATAAAGCTATAGCCTACTTTCAAGTTTAAATTAGGTACAATTTTAAATAGCAGCAATTAAATTAGGGCAAAATTACGTTGTGCAGGTCATTACGGCACACACGGTTGGTAAAACACAAATGTTTGTGATATACACCATAATCCGAGACAGTTCCCAGAGAGGAAACATGTGCAAGCATGCACACAGTTGTCGTTTGCAAAGTGTGTGTGATGTCAGACACTATCAACATACGGTTTGGGAAAACTCGATGTGTGTGATTGTCTACCTATCGTACACGGTTTATAACCCTGAACTATTTATGATGTGCTAGGCATCGTAAAACTCCCATGCCTGGAATCTTCCTGGAAAGCTCCCCTGCCTAGAATCTGCCTGGTTTTAGGTAAAACCACAAAACTCTGACTGCGATGGCAATGCGAGCACAAACGAGTAGCAAGGATGAAGCGTTTGGGATATTCGAGATATCGGAAACGGTTATATAGGGACAACTGTATGCATCAAGGCTCACTATCCCCGACGGTTTCTGGGTCGTGTGGGAAGGACCCCCTATCGCCCACACTCACTTGGCGACGGTTCCAAATGCCGCCGCGGAAAGGGGTTAACAACCGTTTGTATAGCATCGACGCGCACCAGTGCAACCTCATAATAAATATTTACCTAATAAAGATGATATTATTTGTCTTGCATCTTTTGCCGTACCGCCTACTGATCCTCTCACTACAAAAAATACACTTCCATGATGATACGTGTTTGTCACAGTGGGTCACGTTTTCTGTCATGCATGTACATCCATGATGATTTTATGACAGAATCAAGATAGTCATACATGTGTTGTCATAGAAGTGTTCCATGACAGTACCAAAATTATCATCACTGTCGTTGTTTTGTCATGGCAGATGTCCTTGTGAAAGGACTTAGGTGTGGATCCATCACAGTGTAGGTTAGCTTGAAAGGGGTTGAAAGGGACAAAGGATGCCAGAGTTTACCCAGGTTTGGCCCCTCACAACGAGGTAAAAGCCTACGCCCTGCTTCTAGTTGTATTGCTTGAGTTTAGATTACAAGGGAGCGATTACATTTGACCTAGATATCGATCAATTCTTTCTTGAGTTAACCCGCTGCCAAATCTCGCCTTTATATACACAGGTTGAGGTCCGGCGGCTTACAAGAGTCCAGGTCGGTTCACCCAACGTAACCGACTCCGGTTCTAATTGCCTTGTCTTACAAAGCAAGTCATCATTGGGCGGCTCACACCTTCGGGTCCTGACTCGCGTCTGGGTCTTGGGCCTTCAATACTCCTGCCTATTGAGCCGCCGTCTTCATGTCTTATCTTAATACTGGTTGCGAAGATTTGGATCCATATGTTCCATGCTATGGCAAGAATTATCTTAATTCTTATTTCGTAGTTGAAGATGCTTGAGAGAGTGGCTAATCATAAGTGGGAGGCTCGTTCATGTAAGAACAACACCAAGCACCAGTCCACCCACATACCAAATTATCAAAGTGTTGGGGAACGCAGTATTTCAAAAAAATTTCCTACGATCACGCAAGATCTATCTAGGAGATGCATAGCAACGAGAGGGGAGAGTATTGAAGGAAATATGCCCTAGAGGCAATAATAAAGTTGTTATTTATATTTCCTTATATCATGACAATTGTTTATTATTCATGCTAGAATTATATTAACTGGAAACTTAGTACATGTGTGAATACATAGACAAACAGAGTGTCCCTAGTATGCCTCTACTAGACTAGCTCGTTAATCAAAGATGGTTAAGTTTCCTAGCCATAGACATGTGTTGTCATTTGATGAACGGGATCACATCATTAGAGAATGATGTGATGGACCAGACCCATCTGTTAGCTTAGCATAATGATCGTTTAGTATTTCTGGTATTGCTTTCTTCATGACTTATACATCTTCCTATGACTATGAGATTGTGTAACTCCCGAATACTGGAGGAACACCTTGTGTGCTATCAAACGTCACAACGTAACTGGGTGATTATAAAGATGCTCTACAGGTGTCTTCGATGGTGTTTATTGAGTTGGCATAGATCAAGATTAGGATTTGTCACTCCGTGTATCTGAGAGGTATCTCTAGGCCCTCTCGGTAATGCACATCACTATGAGCCTTGCAAGCAATGTGACTAATGAGTTAGTCATGGGGTGATGCATTACGGAACGAGTAAAGAGACTTGCCAGTGATGAGATTGAACTAGGTATGATGACACTGACGATCGAATCTCGGGCAAGTAACATACCGATGACAAAAGGAACAACGTATGTTGTTATGCGGTTTGACCGATAAAGATCTTCGGAGAATATGTAGGAACCAATATGAGCATCTAGGTTCCGCTATTGGTCATTGACCGGAGATGTGTCTCGGTCATGTCTACGTAGTTCTCGAACTCGTAGGGTCCGCACGCTTAACGTTCGATGACGATTTGTATTATGAGTTATGTGATTTGATGTACCGAACTTTGTTTGGAGTCCCGGATGAGATCACGTACATGACGAGGAGTCTCGAAATGGTCGAGACATAAAGATTCATATATTGGAAGGTTACATTCGGACACCGGAATGGTTCGGGTCGTTTCAGATGAGTTTCGGATACCAGGGGTTACCGGAACCCCCTCCGGGAAGTTATTGGGCCTCAAGGGCCTAGTGGTGGAAGAGAGGAGGCAGGCCAAGAGGTGGCGTGCGCCCCCCTAGCCCAAACCGAATTGGACTAGGGCTAGGGGGCCCCCCCTTTCCTTCTCTTCTCCTACTCCTCCCCCCTCTCCTCGTGGAAGTAGGAAAGGGGGGGAGGGGCGAATCCTACTTGGAGTAGGATTCCCCACCTTGGGCGCGCCAACCCTGGCCGGCCTCCTCCTCCCTCCCTCCTTTATATACGTGGGAGGGGGGCACCCCATAGACACACAAGTTGATCATTAGCCATGTGCGGTGCCTCCCTCCACAATTATACACCTCAGTCATATTGTCGTAGTGCTTAGGCGAAGCCCTATGTCGGTAACTTCATCATCACCGTCACCACGCCGTCGTGCTAATGAAACTCTCCCTCGGCCTTAACTGGATCAAGAGTTTGAGGGACGTCACCGGGCTGAACGTGTGAACTCGCGGAGGTGCCGTGCGTTCGGTACTTGATCAGTTGGAATGCAAAGACGTTCGACTTCATCAACCACGTTACTAAACGCTTCCGCTTTCGGTCTACGAGGGTGCGTGGACACACTCTCCCTTCTCGTTGCTATGCATCTCCTAGATAAATCTTGCGTGATCGTAGGATTTTTTTTGAAATACTGTGTTCCCCAACAGTGGCATCCGAGCTAGGTCTATGCGTAGATGTTATATGCACGAGTAGAACACAAAGAGTTGTGGGCGATAATAGTCATACTGCTTACCAGCATGTCATACTTTGATTCGGCAGTATTGTTGGATGAAGCGGCCCAGACCGACATTACATGACCGCGTTCATGAGACTGGTTCTACCAACGTGCATCGCACACATGTGGCTAGTGGGTGCCTGTTTCTCCAGCTCTAGTTGAATCGAGTTTGACTACGCCCGGTCCTTGTTGAAGGTTAAAACATCACACTTGACGAAAAATCATTGTGGTTCGGATGCGTAGGTAAGAACGATTCTTGCTAGAAGCCCATAGCAGCCACATAAAACTTGCAACAACAAATTAGAGGACGTCTAACTTGTTTTTGCAGGGCATGTTGTGATGTGATATGGTCAAGACATGAATATATAAATTGTTGTATGAAATGATCATGTTTTGTAACAGTTATCGGCAACTAGAAGGAGCCATATGGTTATTGCTTTATTGTATGAAATGCAATCTCCATGTAATTGCTTTACTTTATCACTAAGCGGTAGTGATAGTTGTAGAAGCAATAGTTGGCGAGACGACAACGATGCTAGGATGGAGATCAAGGTGTCAAGCCGGTGACGATGGTGATCATGACGGTGCTTCGGAGATGGAGATCAAAGGCACATGATGATGATGGCCATATCATATCACTTACATGTGATGTTTATCTTTTATGCATCTTATTTTGCTTAGTACGACAGTAGCATTATAAGATGATCTCTCACTAAATTTCAAGGTATAAGTGTTCTCCCTGAGTATGCATCGTTGCTATAGTTCGTCGTGCCGAGACACCACGTGATGATCGGGTGTGATAAGCTCTACATTCACATACAATGGGTGCAAGCCAGTTTTGCACAAGTAGAATACTCACGTTAAACTTGACGAGCCTAGCATATGCAGATATGGCCTCGGAACACTAAGACCGAAAGGTCGAGCGTGAATCATATAGTAGATATGATCAAAATAGTGATGTTCACCATTGAAAACTTCTCCATCTCACGTGATGATCGGACATGGTTTAGTTGGTATGGAACACGTGATCACTTAGATGATTAGAGGGATGTCTATCTAAGTGGGAGTTCTTTAATAATATGATTAATTGAACTTTAATTTATCATGAACTTAGTACCTGATAGTATTTTGCATGTCTATGCTGTTGTAGATAAATGGCCCATGCTACTGTTCCTTTGAATTTTAATGCGTTCCTAGAGAAAGCTAAGTTGAAGATGATGGTAGAAACTACACTGACTCGGTCCGTAACTTGAGGATTATCCTCATTGCTGCACAGAAGAATTACGTCCTGGAAGCACCGCTAGGTTCTAGGCCTGCTGCAGACGCTACTGATGGCGTTAAGAACGTAAGGCAGAGCAAAGCTGATGACTACTCGATAGTTCAGTGTGCCATGCTTTATGGCTTAGAACTGGGACTTCGACGGCGTTTTGGACGTCATGGAGCATATGAGATGTTCCAGGAGTTAAAGTTAATATTTCAAGCAAATGCCCGGATTGAGAGATATGAAGTCTCCACTAAGTTCTATAACTGCAAGATGGAGGAGAATAGTTCTGTCAGTGAACATATATTCAGAATGTCTGGGTACCACAACCACTTGACTCAACTGGGAGTTAATCTTCCTTATGATAGTGTCATTGACAGAGTTCTTCAATCCCTGCCGCCAAGCTACAAAAGCTTCATGATGAACTACAATAAGCAAGGGATATATAAGGCAATCCCCGAGCTCTTCGCAATGCTAAAAGCCGCGGAGGTAGAAATCAAGAAGGAGCATCAAGTGTTGACGGTCAACAAGACCACTAGTTTCAAGAAGAAGGGCAAAGGGAAGAAGGGGAACTTCAAGAAGAACGCCAAGAAAGTTGCTGTTGAAGTGAAGAAGCCCAAGTCTAGACCTAATCCTAAAACCGAGTGCTTCTACTTCAAAGGGACTGGTCACTAGAAGCGGAACTACCCAAACTATTTGGCAGATAAGAAGGATGGCAAAGTGAAAGGTATATATATTTGATATACATGTTATTGATGTGTACCTTACTAATGCTCGCAGTAACGCCTGGGTATTTGATACCGGTTCTGTTTCTCATATTTGCAACTCGAAACAGGAGCTACGGATTAAGCGAAGATTGGCTAAGGATGAGGTGACGATGCGCATGGGAAATGGTTCCAAAGTCTATGTGATCGCGGTCGGCACGCTACCTCTACAACTACCTTCAGGATTAGTTTTAGACCTGAATAATTGTTATTTGGTGCCAGCGTTAAGCATGAACATTATATCTGGATCTTGTTTGATGCGAGACGATTATTCATTCAAATCAGAGAATAATGGTTGTTCTATTTATATGAGTAATATCTTTTATGGTCATGCACCCTTGATGAGTGGTCTATTTTTATTGAATCTCGATAGTAGTGATACACATATTCATAGTATTGAAGCCAAAAGATACAAGTTTAATAATGATAGTGCAACTTATTTGTGGCACTGCCGTTAAGGTCATATTGGTGTAAAGCACATGAAGAAACTCCGTGCTGATGGGCTTTTGGAATCACTTGATTATGAATCACTTGGCGCTTGCGAACCATGCCTCGTGGGCAAGATGACTAAGAGTCTGTTCTCCGGAACAATGAGCGAGCAACAGACTTATTGGAAATAATACATACTGATGTACGCGGTCCGATGAGTGTTGATGCTCGCGGCAGGTATTGTTATTTTCTGACCTTCACAGATGATTTGAGAAGATATGGGTATATCTACTTGATGAAACATAAGTATGAAACATTTTGAAAAGTTCAAAGAATTTCAGAGTGAAATGGAAAATCATTGTAACAAGAAAATTAAGTTTCTACAATCTGATCGTGGAGTTCAATATTTGAGTTATGAGTTTGGTTTTCATTTGAAACAATGCGGAATAGTTTCGCAATGCACAACGTAATGGTGTCTGAATGTCATAACCGCACTTTATTAGATATGGTGCGATGTATAATGTCTCTTACAGATTTACTGCTATCGTTTTGGGGTTATGCTTTAGAGACGGTTGCATTCATGTTAAATAGGGCACCATCGAAATCCGTTGAGACAACACCATATGAACTGTGGTTTGGCAAGAATCCCAAGTTGTCGTTTCTTAAAGTTTGGGGCTGCGATGCTTATGGGAAAAACCTTCAACCTGATAAGCTCAAATCCAAATAGGATAAATGTGTATTCATAGGATACCCAAAGGAAACTGTTGGGTACACCTTCTATCACAGATCCGAAGGCAAGATATTCGTTGCTGAGAATGGATCCTTTCTAGAGAAGGAGTTTCTCTCGAAAGAAGTGAGTGGGAGGGATGTAGAACTTGATGAGGTAACTGTACCTTCTCCCTTATTGGAAAGTAGTTCATCACAGAAATCAGTTCTAGTGATTCCTAAACCAACTAGTGAGGAAGCTAATGATTATGATCATGAAACTTCTGATCAACTTACTATCGAACCTCGTAGGTCAACCAGAGCAAGATCCGCACCAGAGTGGTATGGTAATCCTGTTCTGGAGGTCATGTTACTTGACCATGATGAACCTATGAACTATGAGGAAGCGATGATGAGCCCAGATTTCGCAAAATGGCTTGAGGCCATGAAATCTGAGATGGGATCCATGTATGAGAACAAAGTGTGGACTTTGGTTGACTTGCCCGATGATCGGCAAGCCATAGAGAATAAATGGATCTTCAAGAAGAAGACTGACACTGACGGTAATGTTACTGTCTACAAAGCTCGACTTGTTGCAAAAGGTTTTCGAAAAGTTCAAGGAGTTGACTACGATGAGACCTTCTCACACGTAGTGATGCTTAAGTCCGTCGGAATCATGTTAGCAATTTCTGCATTTTATGATTATTAAATTTGGCAAATGGATGTCAAAACTGCATTCCTTAATGGATATCTTAAATAAGAGTTGTATATGATGCAACCGGAAGGTTTTCTCGATCCAAAAGGTGCTAACAAAGTGGGCAAGCTCTAGCGATCCATTTATGGACTGGGGCAAGCATCTCGGAGTTGGAATATACGCTTTGATAGTGTGATCAAAGCATACGGTTTTATACAGACTTTTGGAGAAGCCTGTATTTACAAGAAAGTGAGTGGGAGCTCTGTAGCATTTCTGATATTATATGTGGATGACATTTTGTTCATCGGAAATGATACTGAATTTCTGAATAGCATAAAAGGATACTTGAATAAGATTTTTTTCAATGAAAGACCTCGGTGAAGCTACTTATATATTGGGCATCAAGATCTATAGAGATAGATCAACAAGCTTAATTGGACTTTCACAAAGCACATACCTTGATAAAGTTTTAAAGAAGTTCAAAATGGATCAAACAAACAAAGGGTTCTTGCCTGTGTTACAAGGTGTGAAGTTGAGTCAGACTCAATGCCCGACCACTTCAGAAGAAAGAGAGAAAATGAAAGTCATTCCCTATGCTTCAGCCATAGGTTCTATCATGTATGCAATGCTTTGTACCAGACATGATGTGTGCCTTGCTATTAGTTTAGCAGGGAGGTACCAAAGTAATCCAGGAGTGGATCATTGGACAACGGTCAAGAACATCCTGTAATAACTGAAAAGGACTAAGGATATGTTTCTCGTTTATGGAGGTGACAAAGAGCTTGTCGTAAACGGTTACGTCGATGCAAGCTTTGACGCTGATCTGGATGACTCTAAGTCACAAACTAGATACGTATTTTTATTGAATGGTGGAGCTGTCAGTTGATGCAGTTCTAAGCAGAGCATCATGGTGGGATCTACGTGTGAAGTGGAATACATAGCTGCTTCAGAAGCGGCAAATGAAGGAGTCTGGATGAAGGAGTTCATATTCCGATCTAGGTGTAATACCTAGTGCATCGGGTCCAATGAAAATCTTTTGTGACAATACTGGTGCAATTGCCTTGGCAAAGGAATCCAGATTTCATAAGAGAACCAAGCACATCAAGAGACGCTTCAATTCCATCCGCGATCAAGTCAAGGATCAAAGTCAAGACGTTCGACTACATCAACTGCGTTACTAAACGCTTCCGCTTTCGGTCTACGAGGGTATGTGGACACACTCTCTCGTCTCGTTGCTATGCATCTCCTAGATAGATCTTGTGTGATCATAGGATTTTTTTTTTTGAAATACTGCGTTCCCCAACAAGTATGTCTACGTACCCTCATAGACCAAAAGCGGAAGCGTAATAACGCAGTTGATGTAGTTGAACGTCTTCGCGATCCAACCGATCCAAGTACCGAACGTACGACACCTCCTCCATCAACACATGTTCAGCTCGATGACGTCCCTCGAACTCTTGATCCAGTTGAGGACGGGGGAGAGTTCCGTAAGCACCCTCGTAGGGGCGGGGAGGCTGGCCGGCCCTCTTAGGGCGTGCCAGGAGAGGGGAATCCTACTAGGACTCCATGTCCTAGTAGGTTTCGACCTAAGGAAGAGGGGGAAGAAGGAAGGAAGAGGGGGAAGGGAAGGAAAGGGGGGCGCCACCCCCTTCCCCTAGTCCAATTTGGACCCAGGGGGCACGGCCAGCCCATCCTGGCCCTTCCTATCTTCCCACTAAGGCCCATCGAGGCCCATTAGTTCCCCCGGGGGGTTCTGATAACCCTCCTCCACTCCGATAATTATCCGGTACCTCTAGGAACTCATCCGGTGTCCGAATAACATCATCCAATATATCAATCTTTATGTCTCAATCATTTTGAGACTCCTCGTCATGTCCGTGATCTCATCCGGGACTCTGAACAAACTTCGGTCATCAAATCACATAACTCATAATACAAATCATCATCAAACGTTAAGCGTGTGGACCCTACGGGTTCAAGAACTACGAAGACATGACTGAGACACATCTCCGGTCAATAACCAATAGCAGAACCTCGATGCTCATATTGGCTCCTACATAATCTACGAAGATCTTTATTGGTCAAATCGCATAACAACATACGTTGATCCCTTTGTCATCGGTATGTTACTTGCCCGAGATTCGATCGTCGGTATCATCATACCTAGTTCAATCTCTTTACCGGCAAGTATCTTTACTCGTTCCATAATGCATCATCTTGTGACTAACTTATTAGTCACATTGCTTGCAAGGCTCATAGTGATGTGCATTATCGAGAGGGCCCGGAGATACCTCTCCGATACACTGAGTGACAAATCCTAATCTGGATCTATGCCAATTCAACAAACACCATCAGAGACACTTGTAGAGCATCTTTATAATCACCCAGTTACATTGTGAGGTTTGTTAGCACATGATGTCGCTTGAAGCTACGTTGGTATTTCCCCAAAGAGGAAGGGATGATGCAGCACAGCGGCGGTAGTTATTTCCCTCAGATATGAAACCAAGGTTATCGAACCAGTAGGAGAACCAAGCAACACAACGTAAACAACCCCTGCACACAAATAACAACCACTTGCAACCCGACATGTTAAAGGGGTTGACAATCCCTTTCGGGTAACGGCACCTTAAACGGTGCATGGACGGGAGAAAGTTGTGATAGATTGTATAAATAGATCACAAATAAAATAAAGTTCAGCAAAGTATTTTTGGTTTAATAGATCTTAATAAAAGCAAGAGAAAAATTGATCGCAATGGCAAAAATATGAGAAACAAGACCAGGGGGGCATAGGTTCAGCAGTGGCTTCTCTTGAGAAAAATAGAAAATGGTGGGTAAACAAATCATTATTGGGCGATTGATAGAACCCAAAAAAATTATGACGATATCTAGGCAATTATCATTACATAGGCATCACGTCCAAGATTAGTAGACCGACTCCTGCCTGCATCTACTACTATTAGTCCACACATCGACCGCTATCCAGCATGCATCTAGTGTATTAAGTTCATGAAAAAATGGAGTAACGTAATAAGAATGATGACATGATGTAGACGATATCCGTTTATCTATGGTGGTAGATATAGATCCCATCTTTTTATCCTTAGTAGCAACGATACATACGGGTCAGTTCCCTTTCTGTCACTGGGATCAAGCACCGTTAGATCGAACCCACTACCGGGCACCTCTTCCCATTGCAAGATAAATAGATCAAGTTGGCCAAACAAAACCCAAATATCAGAGAAGAAATACGAGGCTATAAGAGATCATGCATAAAATAGATCAAAGAAACTCAAATACTTTCATGGATATAAAAAGATAGATCTGATCATAAACTCAAAGTTCATCGATCCCAACAAACACACCGCAAAATATTTACATCATATGGATCTCCAAGAGACCATTGTATTGAGAATCAAGAGAGAGAGAGAGAGAGAGAGAGAGAGAGAGATGAAGCCATCTAGATACTAACTACGGACCCAAAGGTCTACAAAGAACTACTCACGCATCATCGGAGAGGCACCAATGGAGGTGGTGAACCCCATCCAAGATGGTGTCTAGATTGGATCTAGTGGTTCTAGACTCTACAGCGGCTGGAGGAATATTTCGTCGACTCTCCTAGGGTTCTAGAAATATTGGGGTATATATAGAGCAAAGAGGTGGTCTGGGGGGCACCCGAGGTGGGCAGAACCCACCAGGGCACACCTAGGCCTCCTGGCACGCCTTGGTGGGTTGTCCCCTCCTAGGGACTCCCCCCAGGTGCAACCAGGGTCCAACGTCTTCCTTCTGGTCTATAAAAAATCTCCATAAAGTTTTGTGGCATTTGGAATCTGTTTGATATTGATTTTCTGCAATGTAAAAAACATGGAAAAAACAGCAACTGGCACTTCGCACTATGTCAATAGGTTAGTACCAAAAAAGATATAAAATGGCTATAAAATGATTATAAAACATCCAAGATTGATAATAAAACAACATGGAACAATCAAAAATCATAGATACGTTGGAGACGTATCAGCACACAAGGTGTTCCTCTGCTATTCGGGAGTTGCATAATCTCGAGGAACATGTATAAGTCATGAAGAAAGCAATAGCAGAAAAACTAAACGATCATAATGCTAAGCTAACGGATGGGTCTTGTCCATCACATCATTCTATGGCTAGGAAACTTAACCATCTTTGATTTACGAGCTAGTCAAGTAGAGGCATACTAGGGACACCCTGTTTGTCTATGTATCCACACATGTACTAAGTTTCCGGTTAATACAATTCTAGCATGAATAATAAACATTTATCATGATATAAGGAAATATAAATAACAACTTTATTATTGCCTCTAGGGCATATTTCCTTCAGTCTCCCACTTGCACTAGAGTCAATAATCTAGATTACATAGTAATCATTATAACACCCATGGAATCTTGGTGCTGATCATGTTTTGCTCATGAGAGAGACTTAGTCAACGGGTCTGCAAATTTAGATCTGTATGTATATTGCAAATCTCTATGTCTCCCTCCTTGACTTGATCGCGCATGGAATTGAAGCGCCTCTTGATGTGCTTGGTTCTCTTGTGAAATCTGGATTCCTTTGCCAAGGCAATTGCACTAGTATTGTCACAAAAGATTTTCATTGGACCCGATGCACTAGGTATTACACCTAGATCGGATATGAACTCCTTCATCCAGACTCCTTCATTTGCTGCTTCCGAAGGAGCTATGTACTCCGCTTCACACGTAGATACCGCCACGACGCTCTTCTTAGAACTGCACCAACTGACAGCTCCACCATTCAATAAAAATTCGTATCCGGTTTGTGACTTAGAGTCATCCAGATCAGTGTCAAATCTTGCATCGATGTAACCGTTTACGACGAGCTCTTTGTCACCTCCATAAACGAGAAACATATCCTTAGTCCTTTCCAGGTATTTCAGGATGTTCTTGACCGCTGTCCAGTGATCCACTCCTGGATTACTTTGGTACCTCCCTGCTAAACTAATAGCAAGGCACACATTAGGTCTGGTACACAACATTGCATACATGATATAACCTATGGCTGAGGCATAGGTAATGACTTTCATTTTCTCTCTATCTTCTGCACTGGTCGGGCATTGAGTCTAACTTAACTTCACACCTTGTAACACAGGCAAGAACCCTTTCTTTGACTGATCCATTTTGAACTTCTTCAAAACTTTATCAAGGTATGTGATTTGTGAAAGTCCAATTAAGCGTCTTGATCTATCTCTATAGATCTTGATGATCAATATATAAGCAGCTTCACCGAGGTCTTTCATTGAAAAATTCTTATTCAAGTATACTTTTATGCTATTCAGAAATTCAGTATCATTTCCGATGAACAAAATGTCATCCACATATAACATCAGAAATGCTATAGAGATCCCACTCACTTTCTTGTAAATACAGGCTTCTCCAAAAGTCTATATAAAACCATATGCTTTGATCACACTATCAAAGTGTATATTCCAACTCCGAGAGGCTTGCACCAGTCCATAAATGGATTGCTGGAGCTTGCACACTTTGTTAGCACCTTTTAGATCGACAAAACCTTCTGGTTGCATCATATACTATCGGCGTTCTAGGAACGGGGGTCCCCAGACTTGCATACCTGCGGCCTATGGCGTGGCTCTGCGAGCGGGCCCGTACGGCTCACCTTCACCAATAAGCACTCAAGACCCTCGCGAGGGGCCAAGCCTCACAAGGCGGATGACACAAGACCTCCTCAGGAGCGGCCTCACCAGGCTGGCTCGTGAGGGGCGGAGAGACCAAGGCAAGAGAAACCTCGCGAGGTTCCGGTGACGTGAGCCATGACGACGAAGGCCAGGCGGGCGCTAGCGTGCACAATGTCCATGTTTCCTCTTTTGAGCTAAGGAAGCAAGCGTAGGCGCGGAGTACCGAGGCGTCAAGCAAAGGTTTCCATATCAGTGCAATGAGACCAAGACCAGCAGGACGGCAAGACGGAGGTCACCATGGAGCCCAAGGCGGTGTCACCACCAGAGCCTTTTGTAGGCGAAGACTGCTTTTGTCAGGATAAGCTGTACTAGCTGTCCCCTTTCAAATTGGTCGTTGTTGGCTCCGTTCCCGCTCAATATTTGGGGAGAGGACCAGGGCCTCTATAAATAGGACTAGCCACCACCATAGCTAGGGGGGTCCGGATAACCACAAGTTCACCAAGCACAAGAACACCTCTCCTCAGGAGGTTGTTCTTCTCCTTGTACTGTTCATCGTTAGCCCAAGAGGCAATCCACCACCACCACACTGGAGTAGGGTATTACACCACAACGGTGGCCCGAACCAGTATAAATCTTGTGTCCTTTGTGTTGCGTGTTCGTCAAGTTAGCCAGTGAGATCTTAGCGAAGCTAGGACGTGGCTCGGTAGGGGGAGATCTTCGCGTGCATCCCAGTGTTCGAACCTTGAGGGTTTTGCCAGAACCCGAGATCCGACATTTGGCGCGCCAGGTAGTGGTGCGCCGGAGCCTCTCTCCTGTTAGTCGATTCACCGACGCTCCGCGGTTCCGATGTCCGGTGACTCAAGGACCAACTCCGACCGATGGGCAGCCTGGCCAGCCCGGATGGTGGCGCCTGCCCAGGAAGACCTCAACCCCACGCTCCAAGCGGCACGAGCACCACCTGACGCTACGGGGTGCGGGCGGCGCGGCCAGGCGCCGTCCACCCTCACCCCACGACATGCGCGAGCTGCTGCAAGGGCCGCAAGCCACGCTGCAACGATGGCGCCACACACCCGGAGGGAGCAAGCAAACATGCGGACTGCACTCACTATGGTGCGGGAGTTGCTGCGGTGCCGGCTGATGGTGAGCGGTCGGGATGCTTTGCTAGAGCGCGTCGCCGAGCTCTTGGATGTTGCAGCTTCAGGAGCGCCACCCTTCTGTTCTCTGCTCACGCCACAAGCTGCAGCCAGGTCACATGGCGGACCACGCCGCGCCCACATGCCTACAGGCACACCACCAGGCTTCATTGACACCGGTGCAACCAATGTAGCCGCACCCCACTCGCGCCCGCGCCACCTTTGCTGGGCGCGGGCACGAGCGCTGCCACCTACGGTCCAGGCGGGATGCAACCCAACCATCCTCGAGGCGGCATGCTAGGTCAGGCGACGTGGAGTGTGGGGCACTATGGCGAGGCCTTCGAGGCGGCGGCCTCGGAGGCCTATGTGCCCCGCATGGTGGACCAGGAGTACATGCTGGAAGACGACCCTGGCTCGTTCCTCGAGTCCAGATGGGAGGAGGAGGCGCTAGAAGCCGGCGCCTTTCAGGATCCCTCCAGAAGCCTCGCCAACCGCGCCGATGACAACAGCTATAGGGTACCACTAATTCCTCAGGAACAGGCTTGCGCTAACCATGGTGCGCAGGGGGATCGGGTCACAGCAGCAGGTGGCGGTCCCAGCTCGTCGGCCTCCCTCTTGCTAGGGGGGTACACTGGGGGCTGCAAGAAGGAAGCCTGGACGAAGGCCCTCCCCAGCGCCGAGTGGAACAACGCGTCCCCCGGAGGTAGGCCCTCTGCCGGGGAGGTGCTCCAGAGCCTACCACCGGCAGAGGACCCGTGGTCGCCAAGGGCGCCGCTGGCGTCCCCTCTGCCCTCGTTGGTGCCGTCCTGGTCTCCGGTCGTCCCAACGGTGGTAGGGGGTGGCACAAGGCGGGGCCCTCATCTGGCGATATGAAGTAAGGCTCACGCCTGTGAAGGTCTCCGCCCGTGACACTCTCACGTAATAACGAGTGGGGATGTACACGCCCCGGAGTCTCAGGAGTGCCGCCCTCGGGCCTTGGGGGCTCCCTCCCACGTCCTAGTGGCAGCACTTAGCTCCGCGCCGGTGAGAAGACATGAAGACTAGACTAGGCGCCGGACACGACCACTTGCTTTGGATCTCTTTTCTGTAACCCTGCCTTCTAGATTTGGATTTAAGTTGAAATTGAATTTTCATTGATGCGTGCGGGGGTGCCTTTTCTCGTTCGAAGCGATCTCTTGCTATCTGGTTCTTGCCTTACTTCGGAGTTCGTGCCTGCTGCTTCCCCCTCACGAGCGGGCCTAGGCATGACGCACACGCGCCACGTGCATGTCGCACCATGGCCAGCGCTTGCTTATCACGCGCCCCCCTCGGGCGTGTCGACAAACTCCTTAGGAGCTTCCCGGAAACTCGCAATCTCATGAGCCGGTTTTGGGCTCGTCCAGGCTAAGGTGAACCGCAACAGCAACCTTGCCCGAGGATACATGAGTTCACGAAGACACATACCCAACTCAACCTAAAAAGATAGCAGCAGTAGTATATTTACATGAGGGGCTTCCCCTCCAAAAATGCCCTTACAACCTCAAGGGCTACGCCCGAGCTTCTGTGTGCAGGACAAACACCTAGGAAACACGGGATCAGCTAGACATGTCGCTCGCCGCGTCCCTCGGATCGTCGTCAGACGCGTCGCTGGCATCATTGCCACCATCGCTGGCATCACCATCACCTTCACCAGCGCCACCCTCACCATCGTCAACCACATCGCCCGCATCCGCCGTGACCACCACCCCATCGTCATCGGAAGTGAAGGCCCTGACCAGCGCGCCCACATTGTCTTCCACCCATCATGACAGGTCACCCCGGATGGCCTCGGGTACAGGAGCGATGGCGGCGTCAAAATCGAAGTTGGGGTCGGCGTTCTGGAGATGGCTGAAGACGCGGGAGAACGCACGCCCGAGCAGGCCGTAGCTCCTCTCTTCAACAAGTTGGCGAGCCCTCTCGGAACGGTTCTCCAGGCGCGTCACCACGTCGGTGAAGAAGCGGAGGTGGCTGGCGTAGTTGTTCACATGGGGATGAGGAGCATTCTCATCATAGATGTGGCCTAGGGTGATGTTGGCCCTGTTCCTGAGGTCCTGGAGCATGGGGGCGTGCACGTGCTCCAGCGTTCGTCACTGAAGCACTTCCTCCCTGTTCTGCCGCACGACGGACTCGGCGTCAGCGACCCGTTGCTGAAGGGGGAGCAGCTCGGCACGTGTGGAGGCCAGTTCGGCCTGCGCCGAGACCAGGGCGGCTGCGGTGGCCTCCTCGCGTTGCTCCACCTTGGTCAACCTGGACTTGAGGGCAGCAGTCCTACCAGCGGCCTAAGCTTCCGCGAGCTTCAACTTCAGGTCAAGCCTACCCTCAAGACCCCTGGCCTCGCGCGCGCCGATGGCATGCTCTGCCTGGGCAACTTGACGCTCCCTTGTCTCCAGTCATTCGAGCTCAAGGCTACGCTCCACGGCTTCCATCTCCAGCGCCTCCTCGCGCTTCCGGATCTCTTCCTCTTCGGCGGGTGTCCCCCTCAACGTCGCCAGGGCAGCTCTGCGTGCCTCCGCTTGCTGATCCAAGACGGCGCTCCAGGCTTGGAGCTCCCACACACGCTTCTCCGCGACCTTGCGACGGCGGTCAGCTTCCTGAGCCTCTTCCAAAGCTCGAGAGCAGGCCTCACGGGAGGCTACGAGGGAAGCCTCGGCCTTCGCATTATCGAGCTCGCGCTGGTGGCGCCCAAGGTCGATAGCCACCTTCAGCTTATGGCGCTCCTCCACCAGCCGAAGACCCTCGGCCACGAGGCGCGCGTCCATGTCCACGAGCTCTTCACCAAGCCATTTCATCGCGCCCATCGCCTCCTGAAAGACCTCGTAGCAGACAACGCTCCTTTCTTGCACTGACTCGAGCATGCTGCTGACTCCGTCCTCCGCCGCGGGGACCACGGATGGGGCCCGAGGCGGCTCGCCCCCTTTCAGCGGGGGGTTGGCGCCCGCCCAGTTGTGGGCCAGGCCTTGCGAGGATAACGAATGAGTGGAGGCCCGCTGCTTGAAGAGGAACCTAAGACCGAAGCCATCTAGCTCTCGTCCACGACCAGGGGAGGAACCCTTGGCACGCTTGCTGTACTCCAAGCAAGGCCGCGAAGGAGAGACGGCGAAGGCGCGAGCTCAAGACGCCTTGTCGACGGGCTGGCTTCCCCAGTCAACTCCAGGCCGTGAGCAGCGCGCGGGCTTGCAATGCTCGAGTCCAGCGGGAGAAACGAGGCAAGAGGAGGTTGCTTCTCAGGAGATTCTGCGGCCTTGGCGGAAGGGATCCTAAAGAGACATCGTCAGGAAGGGAAGCAGCACACGGAGAATCACCAAGATAGGGTACTTACTCGTCAACAACGATGTACTTCCTCTGTTTTAACGGCCCGAAGGTGCCGCTGCTTGGGGACCCCCTCCTCTTATGGAGCTCTTCGAAGTCCACACAAAGCCGGCCGAAGCACTGGACATGGCGGCCGACACAAGGCGCAGCTGGAGAAGCACTTGAAGGGGCAGCCTTAGGAGTGCTAAGCTGAGGGGAGCTATCAGGCTCTGCCTCACAGCAACCTGCCGAGGCCTCAGGAGCCTCGGCCTCGGGAGGCACAGGCTGCGTCGCCCCCTCAACCGCCGCCCCAGGGAAAGAGTAGCGAGTCCCCGAGGATGACGCCTCGGGAGCCCAGGGCGGCATCAGCATCTCGGCACCTTCACCATCGGCCCCCAGTGGTGCTCGCCCCTCTGCATCCACACTTGGGGCGAGCTCGACGCCAGCGGCAGGGAGAGGAACCACGACGATGGGGTTCTCACGGGGCCCCACGAGGCCGATTGGACGCAGCCCCCACTCATCAAAGGAAGGCATCTACTCAGCAAATGTCGCTTTGTTCAAGCAGCGGTACGGAAGGCAACTCTTCCTTGACATGTCATCTGGCAACGGGGCACCTGTCAGGACCTCGAGCACCATTCGCTGTGCCTCGAGGGGGATCCCAGACTCTTGAAGTCTCATGTGGTCCTTGCTGTTGAGCAAGGCCCACATCGGTCGAGAGTGGAGCTGAAGCGGAGCGATTCGGCGCCGGACGAACTCCTTCACCACCATATGCGCAGTCACATCAAGGTCCTTGAGCCACTTCAGCCTGAGCCAGACAGGGGCAAGGTGCGAATCGGCGAGCCTTTGGTGGCACCAACCGGAGTTGGGAATAGCGGACGCTAACAGAGAAGAGAGCAGGGGGCTGAGCACTCCGACATCAACAAATACCCACCGTGCCCGAAACCCGCTCGTGGATGGTGGGAGCTCAAAGTCAATCCCGGCGCCGGCCGTCGCTGCCATGGCCTGAAAGCTCAGGCATCCCGAGCTCTGTCGGGGATCAATCAGGTGCAGCGAGAAGAATTGGCGGAGAAGGGCCACTGAAGGGGCAATGCCTACCATGGCCTTGAAAACGAAGGCGAAGACGGCGAGAAGGGTCACGGATTGGGGATCAAGGTGCAGCATGCGGATCTGACAATGCGCAAGCACAGCGTTGAAGAAGGCGGAGAAAGGAGGAACCAATTCAGCCCAAAGAGCATCGATGAAGAATGGGACCTCTGTGTCTGTCCGGTCGACGCGAGCATGAGATGCAGGCCAAGCCACCGTCCATCCCCACTCATTGAAGCTTGAGGCGAGCATGGGGCGCACCTTGTCCATGGCTACCTGGTTGAGCACCAGCGACCTACCAACGGCAGGCTCAGTGGCCGGGCGCAGCTCGGCGGAGGACTGGGGACTCTTCCCTTTCTCCGACTGGTCCGGTGCCATGGCAATGGGAGGATTGAGCTCAGATCGGATCGAGGGGAGGGGCTGAGCTACGAGGAAGCGGAAGAATTGGAGAATGCGCGGCGACAACGGGAGCGAAACCGTGTAGACCGTGGTGGCTGCCTAGCCAGGTGGGTATCAAGGCAGCGTGGGGAAGTGGAGACGCCCACGTCCAATCAACCGCCACGTGTCGACCAAGGCCGCATGCTATTGGGCCTCGCAGCGCTCCGCACTTGACCTTTGGCTTCGCCTCGAAGCCAAGCCCAAGCGCGCCTTGGGCCCGGGGGCTACTGTCGGCGTTCTAGGAACGGGGTCCCCAGACTTGCCTACCTGCGGCCCACGGCGTGGCTCTGCGAGCGGCCCCGTACGACCCACCTTCACCAACAAGCACTCAAGACCCTCGCAAGGCAGACGACACAAGACCTCCTTAGGAGCGGCCTCACCAGGATGGCTCGTGAGGGGCGGAGAGACCAAGGCAAGACAAACCTCGCGAGGTTCCGGTGACGTGAGCCATGACAACCAAGGCCAGGCGGGCGCTAGCGTGCACAGTGTCCCTGTTTCTTCTTTTGAGCTAAGGAAGCAAGCGCAGGCACGGAGTACCGAGGCGTCAAGCAAAGGTTTCCATATCAGTGCAATGAGACCAAGACCAGCAGGACGGCAAGACGGAGGTCACCATGGAGCCCAAGGCGGTGTCACCACCAGAGCCTTTTGCAGGCGAAGACTGCTTTTGTCAGGATAAGATGTACTAGCTTTCCCCTTTCAAATTGGTCGTTGTTGGCTCCCTTCCCGCTCAATATTTGGGGAGAGGACCAAGGCCTCTATAAATAGGACTAGCCACCACCATAGCTAGGGGGGTCCGGACAACCACAAGTTCACCAAGCATAAGAACACCTCTCCTCAGGAGGCTGTTCTTCTCCTTGTACTGTTCATCCTTAGCCCAAGAGGCAATCCACCACTACCACACTGGAGTAGGGTATTACACCACAACGGTGGCCCGAACCAGTATAAATCTTGTGTCCTTTGTGTTGTCAGTTCGTCAAGTTAGCCAGTGAGATCTTAGCGAAGGTAGGACGTGGCTCGGTAGGGGGAGATCTTCGCGTGCAGCCCAGTGTTCGAACCTTGAGGTTTTTGCCGAAACCCGAGATCCGACATATACAACTCTTCTTTAAGATATCCATTAAGGAATGCAGTTTTGACATCCATTTGCAAAATTTCATAATCATAAAACGCGGCAATTGCTAACATGATTCAGACAGACTTAAGCATCACTACAGGTGAGAAGGTCTCATCGTAGTCAACTCCTTGAACTTGTCGAAAACCTTTCGCAAAAAGTTGAGCTTTGTAGACAATAACATTACCGTAAGCGTCAGTCTTATTCTTGAAGATCCATTTATTCTCTATTGTTTGCCGATCATCAGGCAAGTCAACCAAAGTCCACACTTTGCTCTCATACATAGATCCCATCTCAGATTTCATGGCCTCAAGCCATTTTGCGGAATCTGGGCTCATCATCGCTTCCTCATAGTTCATAGGTTCGTCATGGTCAAGTAACATGACCTCTAGAGCAGGATTACCGTACCACTCTGGTGCTGATCTTGCTCTGGTTGACCAACGAGGTTCATTAATAACTTGATCAGAAGTTTCATGATCATCATCATTAGCTTCCTCACTAATTGGTGTAGGAATCACTGGAACTGATTTCTGTGATGAACTACTTTCCAATTCGGGAGAAGGTACAAATACCTCATCAAGTTCTACTTTCCTCCCACTCACTTCTTTCGAGAGAAACTCCTTCTCTAGAAAGGATCCATTCTTAGCAACGAATATCTTGCCTTCGGATCTGTGATAAAAGGTGTTCCCAACTATTTCCTTTGGGTATCCTCTGAAGACACATTTCTCCGATTTGGGTTCGAGCTTATCCGGTTGAAGCTTTTTCGCATAAGCATCGCAGCCCCAAATTTTAAGAAATGACAACTTGGGTTTCTTGCCAAACCATAGTTCATATGGCATCGTCTCAATGAATTTAGATGGTGCCCTATTTAACGTGAATGCAGCCATCTCTAATGCATAACCCCAAAACGATAGCGGTAAATCAGTAAGAGACATCGTAGATCGCACCATATCTAATAAAGTCCGGTTACGACGTTCGAACATTGCCATTACGCTGTGTTGTTCCAGGTGGCGTGAGTTGCGAAACTATTCCGCATTGTTTCAAATGAAGACCAAACTCATAACTCAAATATTTAGTTGCGAAACTATTCCGCATTGTTTCAAATGAAGACCAAACTCATAACTGAAATATTCACCTCCACGATCAGATCGTAGAAACTTTATTTTCTTGTTATGATGATCTACCACTTCACTTTGAAATTCTTTGAACTTTTCAAATGTTTCAGCCTTATGTTTCATCAAGTAGATATACCCATATCTGCTCAAATCAGTTGAAGTTCCCCTTCTTCCCTTTGCCATTCTTCTTGAAACTAGTGGTCTTGTTGACCACCAACACTTGATGCTCCTTCTTGATTTCTACCTCCGCAGCTTTTAGCATTGCGAAGAGCTCGGGAATTTTCTTATCCATCCCTTGCATATTATAGTTCATCACGAAGCTTTTGTAGCTTGGTGGCAGTGATTGAAGAACTCTGTCAATGACACTATCATCAGGAAGATTAACTCCTAGTTGAGTCAAGTGGTTGTGGTACCCAGACATTCTGAGTATATGTTCACTGACGGGACTATTCTCCTCCATTTTGCAGTTGTAGAACTTATTGGAGACTTCATATCTCTCAATCCCGGCATTTGCTTGAAATATTAACTTCAACTCCTGGAACATCTCATATGCTCCATGACGTTCAAAACGTTGTTGAAGTCCCGATTCTAAGCCGTAAATCATGGCACACTGAACTATCGAGTAGTCATCAGCTTTGCTCTGCCAAACATTCATAACATCTGGTGTTGCTCTTGCAGTGGGCTTTGCACCTAGCGATGCTTCCAGGACGTAATTCTTCTGTGGAGCAATGAGGATAATCCTCAAGTTATGGACCCAGTCCGTGTAATTGCTATCATCATCTTTCAACTTAGCTTTCTCTAGGAACGCATTAAAATTCAAAGGAACAGTAGCACGGGCCATTAATCTACAACAACAACATAGACATGCCAAATACTATCAGGTACTAAGTTCATGATAAATTAAAGTTCAATTAATCATATTACTTAAGAACTCCCACTTAGATAGACATCCATGTAGTCATCTAAATGATCATGTGATCCATATCAACTAAACCATGTCCAATCATCACGTGAGATGGAGAAGTTTTCAATGGTGAACATCACTATGTTGATCATATCTACTATATGATTCACACTTGAACTTTTGGTCTCAGTGTTCCGAGGCCATATCTGCATATGCTAGGCTCGTCAAGTTTAACCCGAGTATTCTGTGTGTGCAAAAATGGCTTGCACCCTTTGTATGTGAACATAGAGCTTATCACACCCGATCATCACGTGGTGTCTCGGCACGACAAACTGTAGCAATGGTGCATACTTAGGGAGAACACTTATACCTTGAAATTTAGTGAGAGATCATCTTATAATGCTACCGCCGTACTAATAAGATGCATAAAGGATAAACATCACATGCAATCAAAATAAGTGATATGATATGGCCATCATCATCTTGTGCCTTTGATCTCCATCTCCAAAGCACCGTCATGATTGCCATCGTCACCGGTTGACACCTTGATCTCCATCGTAGCATCGTTGTCGTCTCGCCAACTATTGCTTCTACGACTATCGCTACCGCTTAGTGATAAAGTAAAGCAATTACATGACAATTGCATTTCATAAAATAAGGCGACAACCATATGGCTCCTGCCAGTTGCCGATAACTGTTACAAAACATGATCATCTCGTACAACAATTTATATATCGTCACGTCTTGACCATATCACATCAGAACAAGCCTTGCAAAAACAAGTTAGACGTCCTCTACTTTGTTGTTGCAAGTTTTACGTGGCTGCTACAGGCTTCTAGCAAGAACCGTTCTTACCTACGCATCAAAACCACAACGATTTTTTGTCAAGTGTGCTATTTTAACCTTCAACAAGGACCAGGCATAGTCAAACTCGATTCAACTAAAGCTGGAGAAACAGACACCCGCTAGTCACCTGTGTGCGAAGCACGTCGGTAGAACCAGTCTCATGAACGCGGTCATGTAATGTCGGTCCGGGCCACTTCATCCAACAATACCGCTGAATCAAAGTAAGACGTTGCTAGTAAGCAGTATGACTATTATCGCCCACAGCTCTTTGTGTTCTAGTCGTGCATATAACATCTATGCATAGACCTGGCTCGGATGCCATTATTGGGGAACGCAATATTTCAAAAAAATCCTACGATCACGCAAGATCTATCTAGGAGATGCATAGCAACGAGAGGGGAGAGTATGTCTACGTACCCTCATAGACCGAAAGCGGAAGCGTTTAGTAACGCGGTTGATGTAGTCGAACGTCTTCGCGATCCAACCGATCCAAGTACCGAACGTACGGCACCTCCGCGATCAGCACACGTTCAGCTCAATGACGTCCCTCAAACTCTTGATCCAGTTGAGGACGAGGGAGAGTTCCGTCAGCATGACGGCGTGGCGATGGTGATGATGAAGTTACCGGCACAGGGCTTCACCTAAGCGCTACGACGATATGACTGAGGTGTGTAACTATGGAGGGGGGCACCGCACACGGTTAAGAGAAACTTTTGTGTTCTAGGGTGCCCCCTGCCCCCGTATATAAAGAAGGGGAAGGGAGGCCGGCCGGCCAACCCTCCTAGGGCGTGCCAGGAGAGGGGAATCCTACTAGGACTCCAAGTGCTAGTAGGTTTCCACCTAAGGAAGAGGGGGAAGAAGGAAGGAAGAGGGGAAAGGGAAGGAAAGGAAAGGGGGGTGGCGCCCCCTTCCCCTAGTCCAATTCGGACCAACCCCTCCTGGCCCTTCCTCTCATCCCACTAAGGCCCATCAAGGCCCATTAGTTCCGCCGGGGGGTTCCGATAACCCTCCGGCACTCCGATAATTATCCGGTACCTCTCGGAACTCATCCGATGTCCGAATAACATCATCCAATATATCAATCTTTATGTCTCGATCATTTCGAGACCCCTCGTCATGTCCCTTATCTCATCCGGGACTCCGAAAAAACTTTGGTCATCAAATCACATAACTCATAATACAAATCATCATCGAACGTTAAGCATGCGGACCCTACGGGTTCGAGAACTATGTAGACATGGCTGAAACACATCTCCGGTCAATAACCAATAGCGGAACCTAGATGCTCATATTGGCTCCTACATATTCTACAAAGACCTTTATCGGTCAAACCGCATAACAACATATGTTGTTCCCTTTGTCATCGGTATGTTACTTGCCTGAGATTCGATCGTCGGTATCATCATACCTAGTTCAATCTCGTTACCGGCAAGTATCTTTACTCTTTCCGTAATGCATCGTCCCTGACTAACTCATTAGTCACATTGCTTGCAAGGCTCATAGTGATGTGCATTACCGAGAGGGCCTAGAGATACCTCTCCAATACACGGTCTGACAAATCCTAATCTCGATCTATGCCAACTCAACAAACACCATCGGAGACACCTATAGAGCATCTTTATAATCACCAAGTTACATTGTGACATTTGATAGCACACAAGGTGTTCCTCCGGTATTCGGGAGTTGCATAATCTCATAGTCTGAGGAACATGTATAAGTCATGAAGAAAGCAATAGTAGAAAAACTAAACGATCATAATGCTAAGCTAACGGATGGGTTTTGTCCATCACATCATTCTCTAATGATGTGATCCCATTCATCAAATTAAAACACATGTACATGGCTAGGAAACTTAACCATCTTTGATTAACGAGCTAGTCAAGTAGAGGCATTCTAGGGACACTCTGTTTGTCTATGTATCCGGACATGTACTAAGTTTCCGGTTAATACAATTCTAGCATGAATAATAAACATTTATCATGGTATAAGAAAATATAAATAACAATTATTGCCTCTAGGGCATATTTCCTTCACAAAGTAACAAAGGCGAATCAAACAAACATGATGAAAGTGACTAGATGAAATTCCCGTGTGTCCTCAAGAACACTTTGCTTATTATAAGAGACCATTGCAGCATGTCCTTTGCTACAAAAAGGATTGCGCTACTTTGCTGCACCTTTGTTACCATTACTACTATTTGCTGGTTACAAATTATCTTGCTATCAAACTATCTGTTATCAACAATTTCAGTGTGTGCAGATAATACCTTGCTAAAAACCGCTTGTCATTTCCTTCTGCTCCTCATTGGGTTCGACACTCTTACTTATCGAAAGGACTACGATTGCTCCCCTATACTTGTGGGTCATCAAATTCCACCCTCCGGAGCCCCGAACGGACTCCATATCAGCCCTCCCGATAAAGAACGGGAGATGGTGTCGGCTCTGTATCGTAAAACATGATGCTTCCTTCCCTTTGATTTTTTCCCCGTGAGATGGTACTTATAGAGTTGGTCTTAGGGCAAACAGAGGCTCGAGGGGCCCACAATCTCACAGGGCGCGCCCTGGGGGGTTGGGCTCGCCCCTGACCTTGTGGCTCCTGGGTGGCACCCCTCTAGTAGTTCTCTTCGCCAATATGTTTTTATACATTCTAGAAATATTCTTCATAAATTTTCAGCTCAACCCAAGAACTTTCATTTTTGCACAAAAATAACACCATGGAATTCTACTGAAAACAGAGCCAGTCTGGGTTTGTTCCATTCAAATCATGCAAATTAGAGTCCAAAACAGGAGCAAAAGTGTTTGGAAGAGTAGATACATTTGGGACGTCTCAAGCCCTCGGGCATAGACAGGGGGAGAAAGGGGAAAGTGACTAGTGAACTTATGAATTGGGTCTTCTGGCCCAATGATGAAGGATCTCTTTCTCATTTTGTAGTGTGGCACGATGACTACATAACACCAGAAAGCTCAGGAGCATATTGTGCCACATATGTAACTGGCCACTAATTGCTTTCAAAAGTTCTTGCATTACACGCTCTCCAAAGGGCAACAACCACAGTTGTGAAGAAAATGTTCCACCGTCTTCCAAACCTCTAGGTAGTAGACTTGTGTTGCAAAAAATCTGAAATGCCCGTGGATGATGAAGTTGTACTGGCCACCCCTATCTTCTCCCAAATAAAGGAGGCTGCCCGGTAGCTAAGGATGATATGCGAGGTTGTTTCTGCGGCCTCACACACATACAACCGTCATGAGAAGTAACCTTGTGCCAATTCTTGTTAACCATGTTTCTCCTGGTGTTGAGACGGTCTTTGAGAGTAAGCCATAAGAAAACTTTATGCTTGAACGGAATTATAGGGTCGCAGACAAAGTCTAAAAACTACCAAGTAACACCTCTAAAAGTGAGTAGGCTATAGAAAAATACAGTGTTTGGGTTAGAGCCTTGAATATATGAGTATCCGCGGTCAAAAACTTCTAGTTGCATGTCATACCCTGTGGGCATGCCATCAAAGAGAGGAGCTCTCGAATGGCAATGGTCAGGTTAGGTAATAATTGGATGAGCCACCTATCACTGACATCTTGCGAGGCAACATTGCAGCCTTTGTCTTTGGCAAAGGAGAACAGAGTGGGGTGCAAGAGAAACAGCCTATCGCGCCCCATCCAGTCATCGTGCTAGAAAGAAATGTGTGACTCGCTTCCGGTCCTGCATTTGGTGCCTTGGAGAAGTGTTGGAATCAAGGATTTGATGCACTTCCAGATCATTGTGTCTTTGTTGTTACTCTTTATTGGGATGGATTGTTGACAGTATCTTGCGGCAAACCATTGGAAACAAGGGACCTCACTGCCCCATATAATCTTAGCTACCAACTTGCAGATCATGGATCTGTTATGCGCCTCTTGTTGGGGAACGTAACAAAAATTCAAAAAAAATCCTACGTGTCACCAATATCAATCTAGGAGATGCTAGCAATGAGAGAGAGAGGGAGTGCATCTTCATACCCTTGAAGACCACTAAGCGGAAGTGTTGCAAGAACGCGGTTGGTGGAGTCGCACACGCAGCGATTCAGATTGCGGTCGATTCCGATCTAAGTGCCAAACAACAGTGTCTCCGCATTCAACACATGTACAGCCCGGGGGCGTCTCCTCCTTCTTGATCGAGCAAGGGGAGAGGAGAATTTGAGGGAGAACTCCGACAGCACGACGACATGGTGGTGATGTAGCTCGTGGTTCTCCGGCAAGGCTTCGCCAAGCGTGACAGAGGAGGAGGAGGTGTTGGAGAGGGGAAGGGCTGCGCCGGGGGAAGGGTGTGTCAGCCCTCCCACCCACACTATTTATAGGGGAAGGGGAGAGGGGGGCGCCCCCCTCCATATCCCATCTACAAGGGGGCGACGACCAAGGGGGGGGGGAACTTGCCCCCCAAGCATGTGGGAGGCGCCCCCACCCCTAGGGTTTCCCAACCCTAGGCGCCTTGGGACCCTTGGGGGGCGCACCAGCCCACTAGGGGCTGGTTCCCTCCCTTGTTCAGACCACTAGGCCCACCGGGGCAGGTGGCCCCAGCCGATGGACCCCCGAACACATTCTGGTGGTCCCGGTACAATACCGATAACCCTCGAAACCATTCCAGCGACTGAAACTGGACTTCTCATATATAAATCTTCACCTTCGGACCATTTCGGAACTCCTCCTGACGTCCGAGATCTCATTCGGGACTCCGAACAACCTTCGGCAACCATATACTATTTCCCATAACAACTCTAGCGTCACTAAACCTTAAGTGTGTAGACCCTACGGGTTCGGGAACCATGCAGACATGACCGAGACATCTCTCCGGCCAATAACCAACAGCGGGATCTGGATACCCATGTTGGCTCCCACATGTTCCACGATGATCTCATCGGATGAACTACAATGTCGGGGATTCAATCAATATCTTATACAATTCCCTTTGTCTATCGGTATGTTACTTGCCCGAGATTCGATCATCGGTATCTCTATACCTCGTTCAATCTCATTACCGGCAAGTCTCTTTACTTGTTCCATAACGCATGATCCCGTGGCTAACTCCTTAGTCACATTGAGCTCGTTATGATGATGCATTACCGAGTGGGCCCAGATATATCTCTCCGTCATACGGAGTGACAAATCCCAGTCTCGATTCGTGCTAACCCAACAGATACTTTCAGAGATACTTGCAGTGCACCTTTATAGCCACCCAGTTACGTTGTGACGTTTGGTACACCCAAAGCATTCCTACGGTATCTGCGAGTTGCACAATCTCATGGTCTAAGGAAATGATACTTGACATTAGAAAAGCTTTAGCAGACGAACTACACGATCTTGTGCTACGCTTAGGATTGGGTCTTGTCCATCACATCGTTCTCCTAATGATGTGATCCTGTTATCAATGGCATCCAATGTCCATGGTCAGGAAACCACGACCATCTATTGATAAACGAGCTAGTCAACTAGAGGCTTACTAGGGACATATTACGATCTATGTATTCACACATGTATTACGGTTTCCGGTTAATACAATTACAGCATGAACAATAGAAAATTATCATGAACACAGAAATATAATAATAACCACTTTATTATTGCCTCTAGGGCATATTTCCAACAGTCTCCCACTTGCATTAGAGTCAATAATATAGTTACATTGTGATGAATCGAACACCCATAGAATTCTGGTGTTGATCATGTTTTGCTCGTGGAAGAGGTTTAGTCAACGGATCTGCGACATTCAGATCCGTATGCACTTTACAAATATCTATGTCTCCATCCTGAATATATACACGAATGGAGTTGAAGTGACGCTTGATATGCCCGGTCTTCTTATGAAACCTGGGCTCCTTGGCAAGGGTAATAGCTCCAGTGTTGTCAGACAAGACAGTCATCGGGCCCGACGTATTGGGAATAACTCCTAGGTCGGTGATGAACTCCTTCATCCAGATTGCTTCCTGTGCTGCCTTCGAGGCTGCTGTGTACTCTGCTTCACATGTAGATCCCGCCATGACGCTTTGCTTGCAACTGCACCAGTTGACTGCCCCACCATTCAAAATGTACACGTATCCGGTTTGTGACTTGGAGTCATCCAGATCTGTGTCGAAGCTTGCATCGACATAACCCTTTACGATGAGTTCTTCGTCACCTCCATAAACGACAAACATATCCTATGGTTGAGGCATAGGGGATGACACTCATCTTTTCTCTATCTTCTGCCGAGGTCGCGCATTGAGTCGTGCTCAATTTCACACCTTGAAATACAGGAAAGAACCCCTTCTTGGACTGATCCATTTTGAACTACTTCAATATGTTGTCAAGGTATGTGCTTTGTGAAAGACCAATGAGGCGTCTTGATCTATCTCTATAGATCTTGATGCCTAATATGTATGCAGCTTCTCTAAGGTCCTTCATTGAAAAACACTTATTCAAGTAGGCCTTTATGCTTTCCAAAAAAATTATATCATTTCCCATCAATAGTATGTCATCCACATATAATATGAGAAATGCTACAGAGCTCCCACTCACTTTCTTGTAAACACAGGCTTCTCCATAAGTCTGCGTAAACCCAAACGCTTTGATCATCTCATCAAAGCGAATGTTCCGACTCCGAGATGCTTGCACCAGCCCATAGATCGAGCACTAGAGCTTGCATACCTTGTCAGCATTCTTAGGATCGACAAAACCTTCCGGCTACATCATATACAATTCTTCCTTAAGGAAACCATTAAGGAATGCCGTTTTGACGTCCATTTGCCATATCTCATAATCATAGAATGCGGAAATTGCTAACATGATTCAAGCGTACTTCAGCTTCGCTATGGGTGAGAAGGTCTCATCGTAGTCAACCCCTTGAACTTGTCAATAACCCTTAGCGACAAGCCGAGCCTTATAGATGGTCACATTACCATCCACGCCAGTCTTCTTCTTAAAGATCCATTTATTTTCTATGTCTTGCCGATCATCAGGCAAGTCTGTCAAAGTCCATACTTCGTTTTCATACATGGATCCTATCTCGGATTTCATGGCTTCAAGCCATTTGTTGGAATCCGGGCCCGCCATCGCTTCTTCATAGTTCGAAGGTTCACCGTTGTCTAACAACATGGTTTCCAGGACAGGGTTGCCATACCACTCTGGTGTGGAACGTGTCCTCGTGGACCTACAAAGTTCAGTAGCAACTTGATCCGAAGTTTCATGATCATCATCATTAACTTCCTCTCTAGTCAGTGCAGGCACCAAAGAAACATCTTCCTAAGCTGCGCTACTTTCCGTTTCAAGAGGCAGTACCTCATCAAGTTCTACTTTCCTCCCACTTACTTCTTTCAAGAGAAACTCTTTCTCTAGAAAGGATCCATTCTTGGCAACAAAGATCTTGCCTTCGGATCTAAGGTAGAAGGTATACCCGGCAGTTTCCTTAGGGTATCCAATGAATACGCATTTTTCTGACTTGGGTTCGAGCTTTTCAGGTTGAAGTTTCTTGACATAAGCATCGGATCCCCAAACTTTCAGAAATGACAGCTTAGGTTTCTTTCCAAACCATAATTCATACGGTGTCATCTCAACGGATTTCGACGGAGCCCTATTTAAAGTGAATGCGCCAGTCTCTAAAGCATAATCCCAAAATGATAGCGGTAGATCGATAAGAGACATCATACATCGCACCATGTCCAATAGAGTTCTATTACGACGTTCGGACACACCATTTCGGTGAGGTGTTCCAGGCGGCGTGAGTTGTGAAACAATTCCACATTTCCTTAAGTGTGTGCCAAACTCGTGACTCAAGTATTCTCCTCCACGATCTGATCGTAAGAACTTTATTTTCCTGTCACGTTGATTCTCTACCTCACTCTAAAATTCCTTGAACTTTTAAAAGGTCTCAGACTTGTGTTTCATTAAGTATACATACCCATATCTACCTAAGTCATTAGTGACGGTGAGAACATAACGATAGCCACCGCGAGCCTCAACGCTCATTGGACCGCACACATTAGTATGTATGATTTCCAATAAGTTTGTTGCTCGCTCCATTGTTCCAGAGAACGGAGTCTTGGTCATTTTTCCCATGAGGCATGGTTCGCACGTGTCAAATGATTCATAATCAAGAGACTCCAAAAGTACATCTGCATAGAGTTTCTTCATGCGTTTGATACCAATGTGACCAAGGCGGCAATGCCACAAGTATGTGGGATTATCATTATCAACCTTACATCTTTTGGCATTCACACTATGAATATGTGTAACATCATGTTCGAGATTAAACAAGAGTAAACCATTGACCAGCGGGGCATGACCATAAAACATATCTCTCATATAAATGGAACAACCATTTTTCTCGGATTTAAATGAGTAGCCATCAAGCATTAAACAAGATCCATATACAATGCTCAAAGATGGTACTAAATAACAATTATTGAGGTTTAAAACTAATCCCATAGGTAGATTTAGAGGGAGCGTGCCGACGGCGATCACATCGATCTTGGAACCATTCCCTACGCGCATCGTCACCTCGTCCTTCGCCAGTCTCCGCTTATTCCTTAGCTCCTGTTTTGAGTTACAAATATGAGCAACCGCACCGGTATCAAATACCCAGGAGCTACTACGAGCGCTGGTAAGGTACACATCAATATCATGTACATCACATAAACCTTTGGTGTTGCCGGCCTTCTTATCCGCTAAGTACTTGGGGCAGTTCCGCTTCTAGTGACCATTTCCCTTACAATAAAAGCACTGAGTCTCGGGCTTGGGTCCATTCTTTGGCTTCTTCCCGGCAAGTGATTTACCGGGCGCGGCAACTCCCTTGCCGTCCTTCTTGAAGTTCTTCTTACCCTTGCCTTTCTTGAAACTAGTAGTTTTATTCACCATCAACACTTGATGTTCCTTTTTTATTTCCACCTCCGCTGATTTCAGCATTGAATATAACTCAGGAATGTACTTCTCCATCCCTTGCGTATTGTAGTTCATCACAAAGCTCTTGTAGCTAGGTGGAAGCGACTGGAGGATCCTGTCAATGACTGAGTCATCTGGAAGATTAACTCCCAGCTGAGACAAGCGGTTGTGCAACCCAGACATTTTGAGTATATACTCGCTGACAGAACCGTTTTCCTCCATCTTACAACTGTAGAACTTGTCGGAGACTTCATATCTCTCGACCCGGGATGAGCTTGGAAAACCATTTTCAGCTCTTGGAACATCTCATATGCTCCGTACTGCTCAAAACGCTTTTGGAGCCCCGGTTCTAAGCTGTAAAGCATGCCGCACTGAACCAGGGAGTAATCATCACTACGCGATTGACAGGCGTTCATAACGTATTGAGTTGCTGGGAAAATGGGTGCGTCACCTTGCGGTGCTTCAAGGACATACGCTTTCTTGGCAGCTATGAGGACGATCCTCAAGTTACGGACCCAATCCGTATAGTTGCTACCATCGCCTTTCAGCATGATTTTCTCTAGGAACACGTTGAAGTTGAGGGCAACATTAGCGTGGGCCATTTGATCTACAAGACATATTGTAAATACATTTTAGACTAAGTTCATGATAATTAAGTTCATCTAATCAAATTATTTAATGAACTCCCACTCAGACATACATCCCTCTAGTCATCCAAGTGATACATGATCTGAATCGACTAGGCCGTGTCCGATCATCACGTGAGACGGACTAGTCATCAATGGTGAACATCTCCATGTTGATCATATCTACTATACGACTCATGTTCGACCTTTCGCTCTCTCGTGTTCCGAGGCCATGTCTGTACATGCTAGGCTCATCAAGTCAACCTAAGTGTTTTGTATGTGTAAATCTGGCTTACACATGTTGTATGCGAATGTTAGAATCTATCACACCCGATCATCACGTGGTGCTTTGAAACAACGAACCTTCGCAACGGTGCACAGTTAGGGGGAACACTTTTCTTGAAATTTTAGTGAGGGATCATCTTTTTTATGCTACCATCATTCTAAGCAAAGAATATGTAAACATGACAAACATCACATGCAAATCATAAAGTGACATGATATGGCCAATATCATCTTGCGCCTTTGATGTCCATCTTCGAGGCGCGGCATGAACACCATCATCACCGGCATGACACCATGATCACCATCATCATGTCTTCATGAAGTTGTCTCGCCAACTATTACTTCTACTACTATGGCTAACGGTTAGCAATAAAGTAAAGTAATTACATGGCGTTTTCATTGACACGCAGGTCATAAATAAATAAATAAATAAATACAACTCCTATGGCTCCTACCGGTTGTCATACTCATCGACATGCAAGTCGTGATTCCTATTACAAGAACATGATCAATCTCATACATCACATATATCATTCATCACATCCTTTTGGCCATATCACATCACATAGCATACCCTGCAAAAACAAGTTAGACATCCTCTAATCGTTGTTGCATGTTTTGCGTGGCTGCTATGGGTTTCTAGCAAGAACGTTTCTTACCTACGCAAAACCATAATGATGATATGCCAATTGCTATTTACCCCTCATAAGGACCCTTTTCATCGAATCTGATCCGACTAAGGTGGGAGAGACGGACACCCGCCAGCCACCTTATGCATCAAGTGCATGTGAGTCAGTGGAACCAGTCTCACGTAAGCGTACGTGTAAGGTCGGTCTGGGCCGCTTCATCCCACAATGCCGCCGAATCAAGATAAGACTAGTAACGGTAAGCAAATTGAACAAATCATCAGCCACAACTGCTTTGTGTTCTACTCATGCATAGAATCTACGCATAGACCTAGCTCATGATGCCACTTTTGGGGAACGTAGCAATAATTCAAAACCTTTCCTATGTGTCACCAAGATCAATCTGGGAGATGCTAGCAACGAGAGAGAGGGAGTGCATCTTCATACCCTTGAAGACCGCTAAGCGGAAGCGTTGCCAGAACACGGTTGGTGCGGTCGTACACGCAGCGATTTAGATCGCGGTCGATTCTGATCTAAGCGTCGAACAACAGCGCCTCCGCGTTCAACACACGTACAACTCGGGGACGTCTCCTCCTTCCTGATCCATCAAGGCGAGAGGAGAAGTTGAGGGAGAACTCCGACAGCACGACGGTGTGGTGGTGATGGAGCTCGTGGTTCTCCGGCAGGGCTTCGCCAAGCGTGACAGAGGAGGAGGAGGAGGTGTAGGAGAGGGGAAGGGCTGCGCCAGGGGAAGGGTGTGGCAGCCCTCCCACCCCCACTATTTATAGGGGAATGGGAGAGGGGGGCGCCCCCGCCCCCCAGATCCCATCTACAAGGGGGGGCGGCCAAGGGGGGATAACTTGCCCCCCTAGCATGTGGGAGGCACCCCCACCCCTAGGGTTTCCCAACCCTAGACAACTTGGGCCCCTTGGGGGCGCACCAGACCACCAGGGGCTGGTTCCCTCCCTTGTTCAGCCCAGTAGGCCCACCGGGGCAGGTGGCCCCACCCGGTGGACCCCCGAACACCTTCCGGTGGTCCCGGTACAATACTGATAACCCCCGAAACCATTTCGGTGACTGAAACTAGACTTCCCATACATAAATCTTCACCTCCGGACCATTCTGGAACTCCTCGTGGCGTCCGGGATCTCATATGGGACTCTGAACAACCTTCGGCAACCACATACTATTTCCCATAACAACTCTACCGTCACCGAACCTTAAGTGTGTAGACCCTACGAGTTCGGGAACCATGCAGACATGACTGAGACATCTCTCTGGCCAATAACCAACAGCGGGATCTGGATACCCATGTTGGCTCCCACATGTTCCAGGATGATCTCATTAGATGAACCATGATGTCGGGGATTCAATCAATCTCGTATACAATTCCCTTTGTCCATCGGTATGTTACTTGCCCGAGATTCGATCATAGGTATCTCTATACCTCGTTCAATCTAGTTACCGGCAAGTCTCTTTACTCGTTACGTAATGCATGATCCCGTGGCTAACTCCTTAGTCACATTGAGCTCGTTATGATGATGCATTACCGAGTGGGCCCGGAGATACCTCTCCGTCATACGAAGTGACAAATCCAGTCTCGATTCGTGCCAACCCAACAGATACTTTCGGAGATACCTGTAGTGCACCTTTATTATTGCCTCTAGGGCATATTTCCAACACCTCTAGGTCCCTGATCCCAAGGCCGCCCTCTTGCTTGCTTAGGCAAATTGTTTCCCATGCTACCAGGCACTGCCCTCCCTTTGCTGAATTGGAACCTTGCCAGAGGAAGCTCCTCAAAATCTTTGTCAAAATCTCTAGCGACTCTTTAGGCCGAAGGAAACACGACATAAAGTAGCGTGGAATGGATGCTAGGATGTCGTTAAACTGGGTTAGACACCCTCCCCAAGAGGGAAATTGTCACACACACCCCCTTATGTGTTTTACATGTATCCTTCAATATCCAATTACCCGAACTTGGCAGTTTTTCCTAATAATTTCAAAACAAATCCTACATTTTACCATGTTTTAGAGAAATTTTTAGAAATTTTGGCTATTGTCCCATGGCAATTTTATAAATTTTGATCTATAGAACATGACAATTAGTGAAATTGAGTGAACGGATCACATGGAAATTTTACGGATGTTGTCTTCTCTAGAACGTGGCAAATTACATAAATAACTGATGGCAGATTTGTAAGGAATCCATTTGTATTACTCACAATGGCAAATGATGGGAAATTTTCACTAGTACTAATTGTTGGCAAATCCGCGCCCCGCACCATGTGTTTTACATGTATACTTCAATATGCAATTACCTGAACTTGGAAAATTTTCCTAATATTTATGTTATATACGTGTCCTAAATTAGAGCATGTCAATTTTGTTATTGTAGATACCTTGGCACATTCATTGAATATACCATGGTAAAAATTTGAATCAGAGGATGGTAGTATTATAGAATATAGCATGGCATTTGTTTCTATATGTTTACACCATGCCAATTGTAAATTTATGTGTCTCTTATTTTCATGTCAGATTTTTTTGTCGATGGCAATTTTTTTTTAAAAAATGAGCAAATTGAGAATACCCTTTTATTTTCATGCGTGTTACATGGGCCAACCTGCGGTCACACTGCAATCGCACTACAGCGAACATACGACAGAGGGACGCCGGTTCGCTAGATGGAACCTTCCCCAACTAAGAGCATCTCCAGCCGTTGGCTCCCCCAGGGGGCGCGTAAAATCGCCACCTGGGGGCGAGCCGACGCTAAACTCGGTGTGGGGGCTTTCGAGTTCCCAGCCACCGGCCCCAGGGTCGCTCCCAGAAGCTGGTTAAAAAAAGAATTTGACTAAAGTTCGGCAAACTGGACAAATATTCGGCTAAAGTTCGGCGATTTAAAGAACAAACGGCCACAACTACTACTACCGGTCGTGGAACGTCTTGAGCATGACGAAGTCGCTGCCAGCCTCGTCGTCATCCTCATCGGCCTTCTCCTCCTTCACGCGGTTTAGGAGAGCGCCGGGAACACGAGAGATCACGATACATCAAGATTGTGCCAACTCAAGAACACGAGAGAGAGAGAGAGATCAAACACATAGCTACTGGTACATACCCTTAGCCCCGAGGGTGAACTACTCCCTCGTCATGGAGAGCGCCGGGATGATGAAGATGGCCACCGAAGAGAGATTCCCCCCTCCGGCAGGGTGCCGGAACGGGTCTAGATTGGTTTTCGGTGGCCATGGAGGCTTCTGGCAGCCGAACTACCGATCTCGGTTATTTTCTGGAGGTTTCTGTATTTATAGGAATTGTTGGCCTTGGTCTCACGTTAAGAAGGAGCCCGAGTCGTCCACGAGGTAGGCCCACGTGCCCTGGGGGGTGGGCGCGCCCCCACCCTCGTGAACGGCCCGGGACTCTTCTGGCCCAACTCTTTTACTCCGGGGTCTTCTTTTGGTCCATAAAAAATCGTCAAAAATTGGCACGTCAATTGGACTCCGTTTGGTATTCCTTTTCTGTAAAACTCAAAAATAAGGAAAAAAAACAGAAACTGGCACTGGGCCCTAGTGTAACACCCACGATGCGGCTATATCTCCCACCTGTTGGAGCACGACTTAGAGGCATAACCGCATTGTAGGCAATGTCGCAAGAGGGGTAATCTTTACACATCCCATGTACTGAATAAGAAAAGAGGTACATAGTTGGCTTACAATCGCCACGTCACACAATACATAAATATAGCATTACAATCATCCAGATACAATCAAGGTCCGACTACGGAACCAAAATAAAGACAACCCCAAATGCATAAGATCCCTGATCGCCCCAACTGGGCTCCACTACTGATCGTCAGGAAAGGAAACGTAGTATCGTCCTGAGTCCTCATCGAACTCCCACTTGAGCTCAGTCGTATCTCCTGGAATGGTATCATCGGCACCTGCATCTGGTTTTGGAAGTAATCTGTGAGTCATGGGGACTCAGCAATCTCACACCCTCTCGATCAAGACTATTTAAGCTTATAGGTAGGGAAAAGGTGTGAGGTGGAGCTGCAGCAAGCACTAGCATATATGGTGGCTAACATACGCAAATGAGAGCGAGAAGAGAGGCAAGGCACGGTCGAGAATCTATGATCAAGCAGTGATCCTAGACTACTTACGTTCAAGCATACCCTGAGACCGTGTTCTCTTCCCGGACTCCGACGAAAAGAGACCATCACGGCTACACACGCGGTTGATCTATTTTAATTAAGTTAAGTTTCAGGTTTTAAACAACCGGACATTAACAAATTCCCATCTGCCCATAACCGCGGGCACGGCTTTCGAAAGTTCAAATCCCTGCAGGGGTGTCCCAACTTAGCCCATCTCAAGCTCTCACGGTCAACGAAGGATATTCCTTCTCCCAGGACGACCCGATCAGACTCGGGATCCCGGTTACGAGACATCTCGACAATGGTAAAACTAAACCAGCAAAGCCGCCCGATGTGCCGACAAATCCTGATCGGAGCTGCACATATCTCGTTCTCCAGGCACACCGGATGAACACTACGTACAACTAAAACCAACCCTCAAGTTTCCCCAAGGTGGCGCTGCAAGTGGCTCTGTTTTGGACCAACACTCAGAGGAGCACTGGCTCGGGGGTTTAAAATAAAGATGACCCTTGAGTTCGCGGAACCCAAGGGAAAAAGGCTAGGTGGCAAATGGTAAAACCAAGGTTGGGCCTTGCCGGAGGAGTTTTATTCAAGGCGAACTGTCAAGGGGTTCCCATTATAACCCAACCGCGTAAGGAACGCAAAATCATGGAACATAACAGCGGTATGACGGAAACTAGGGCGGCAAGAGTGGAACAAAACACCAGGCATAAGGCCGAGCCTTCCACCCTTTACCAAGTATATAATAGTGATATCCCAACAATAAACATGTTCCAACAAGGAACAAACTCCAATCTTCACCTGCAACTAGCAACGCTATAAGAGGGGCTGAGCAAAGCGGTAACATAGCCAAACAATGGTTTGCGAGGACAAGGTGGGTTAGAGTTTTGACATGGCAATATGGGAAGCATGATAAAGCATGTGGTAGGTATCGCAGCATAGGCATAGCAAAAGAGCGAGCAATTAGCAAGCAAAGATAGAAGTGATTTTGAGGGTATGGTCATCTTGCCTGCAAAGTTCTCCGAGTTGACGTAAGCTTGATCCTCGTAAACATACTCAGCGGGTTCCTCGATCACGTACTCGTCTCCCGGCTCTACCCAAAGCAAGAACACAAACAAAGGGAACCACAATCAACCACGGTGCAATGCGCAAGCAACATGATGCAAAACATGGCATGATATGCGGTATGTGATATGCAATGCATATGCATGCTCCGGAAAGAAAAGATTGAACCAGGCCTCAACTTGGAAAACCAAGAGTGCCGCTGGAAAGATGAGTTGATTTTGGTTGAAATCGATATAAAGATCATCGGAATCGGATGCACGGTTTGCAAATGGCAAGCAAAACAATAATGGCACAAATCTGCGATTGACAGCACGATGCCATCTAAATGCATCAAGCAAAATAAGCTACTGCACACTAACACAGCAACAAAGCACATGGCAGTGATCCACTCAAGATGCTTGACAAAATATGAACACTAAGATACGGCTAAATCACACAATAGCAGGTTCAAACAAGCATGACAAAAGTGCAAAAGATATCAGGTTCACGGACTTAGTGAAAATAACAACATGTCAGGATTTAACATCAAGAAGCAATGTCTAGAGCAAGATAACAACATGCTACAGGAACATATCATGGCAAAGCAAGGCATGGCATGAAACTAAACAGAGCATATAACAAAAGTCCCTTACTGACCATAAGCCAAAAAGGATCAAAAGATACATTGGCAACCCTGTAAACATAGCAAGTTTCGTTAACAGATTCAGACTTTGCAGAAAACTGGAACATGGCAAAAATAGAGTTACATAGGCATGTTTGCGAGCTCGATGCACTCACCACAAGGCATTGCATGACAAACTAATCATACACCCAGCAAGAAGACATGTTCAAGTAGCTAAACATGGCAAGAACACTCTCATAGCATGCAAGGATCAACTACAACAACCTCGGCAAAATTGATTAACACGTAAACAATCTGTCAGGAGCATTTTATAGCAAAAGTAGAGCAAGATTGAGTCATGCTAGGGTACTCCATAATTGCCAACAAAGACATGGATGGATAGATCATAACAATATCTCAAAATCATCCTTACTGAACATGCTCAAAAGAGGCATGGATCACTTTGTAGCAACATGAATACATGGCATAAAAATATCATCAGGGAAATGACTTAGAAGAATTCTAAGTCCCTGAAATCAGCAACATCACGAGAGCTACTTTGCATGCTTGTGCTAGTCACCACATTGATCACAAAATACATGGCATACACCCATGTAAAGATGGCATGGCATAGCCCAAAACACATGTAGAACTCAAGTTCATAGGAGGCACACATTAAACATGGCAAAAATGACAAATGTCCATAATCTGTTAAGAAACACAAACTAAGATTACATAGCACTCTTGCAACAGCATTTAGGGCATCAAGATGAACTCAAATGAACATGGTGCAATGGAATGAAATGAAGTGCACATCCAGACGAACAATTTGATATGCTACACGCCCAAAACAGAGCTACGGATGACAAGATATGATGCGATGAACAATGCTAAAAATGTTGGGCACTTAGGCAGAAAAACGAGGTCAACCCCTAGGGTTTCGCTGTAGCAGATCTGGATCGGGCGCGTTGTTCGAGGATCGACGGTGCGCGCTCGCCGGAGTTGCAGGAGGGTGGCGGGCGGAGTCGAAGAAGCTCGCCGGCGTGAGGGTACTTGCCGGATCCTCTCACCGGCGTCGAGGAGCAGGGGAGGCGGCGAGGTGGCGGCGAGCGGCGGATCTGGCGCGGGGCGTCGCTGGAGCCGGCATGGGGCGGCGACGCGGAGGCGACGGCTGGCGCCGGCGGAGGCGAACGACGGCGAGGCGCGAGGCGGCGCACACACGGGGGCGCAGCCAGGCAGGCGGCGGGGCGGAGCGGGCCGCGGGGGCCGCGGTTGGACCCGGCGGGCTTCGGCAATGTGGGGCGCGCAGGCGCCATGTGGCGGCTTGCGGTAGGTCAGGCGGTGGCGGGCGGACGTGTCCAGTCCGATCCGGACACGTCCGGCGGCGGGAGGAGGAAGAGGCTAGGGTTAGGGTGGATTTTGCCCGAAATTTCGGAGGGGGAGTCCGATTTATACATAGAAGGAGCTAGGAGACTCCAAATGGAGTGCGGTTTTCGGCCATGCGATCGTGATCGAACTACCGAGATGATGGAGGGGGTTTAGCTGGGTTTTGGGCCACTTTGGAGGGGTGTTGGGCTGCAACACACACGAGGCCTTTACGGTTCCTCGGTTAACTATTGGAGTATCAAATGAAGTCCAAATGACACGAAACTTGACAGGCGGTCTACCGGTAGTATACCAAGGCCGCTTGGAAAGTCTCGTACGAATCCGAGAATGTTTAACACCCGCACACAAAAGGAGGCAAAAGGGGACGCCGGAGGAACATAGGAGTGCCGGAATGCAAAACGGACAACGGGGAAAATGCTCGAATGCATGAGATGAAAACGTATGCAAATGCGATGCACATGATGACATGATATGGGATGCAAGACATGGACAAAATGGAAAACGAAGACAAAACCCAACAACGAGGAATGTCATAACTTAGTGCCGAAAATGGCAAGAGTTGGGATGCAAATATGGCAAGTTACATACGGGGCGTTACATCTAGGTTAATAGGTTAGTCCCAAAAATCATATAAAATAGCATATAAATGCATATAAAACATACTAGATGGATAAATATAAATAGCATGGAACAATCAAAAATTATAGATACGCTGGAGACATATCAAGCATCCCCAAGCATAATTCCTGCTCGTCCTTGAGTAGGTAAATGATAAAAACAGAATTTTTGATGTGGAATGCTACCTAACATAATTATCAATGTAATTTTCTTTATTGTGGCAAGAACATTCAGATCCATAAGATTCAAGACAAAAGTTTAATATTGACATAAAAATAATAATACTTCAAGCATACTAACCAAGCAATTATGTCTTATCAAAATAACATAGCCAAAGAAAGCTTATCCCTACAAAATCATATAGTTTGGCCATGCTTCATTTTCGTCACACAAAAATGCTCCCATCATGCACAACCCCGATGACAAGCCAAGGAATTGGTTCATACTTTTTAACGTGCTTCAGCCTTTTCAACCCTTACGCAATACATGAGCGCAAGCCATGGACATAGCACTATGGGTGTAATAGAGTATGATGATAGGGGCTATGTGAGAAGACAAAAAAGAAGAAAGTCTCACATTTACGCGGCTGATCAACGGGCTATGGAGATTCCCATCAATTGATATCAATGCGAGGAGTAGGGATTGCCATGCAACGGATGCACTAGAGCTATAAATATATGAAATCTCAACAAAAGAAACTAAGTGGGTGTGCATCCAACTTGCTTCCTCATGAATACCTAGGGCATTTGAGGAAGCCCATTGTTGGAATATACAAGCCAAGTTCTATAATGAGAAATTCCCACTAGTATATGAAAGTGACAACATAAGAGACTCTCTATCATGAAGATCATGGTGCTAATTTGAAGCACAAGTGTGGAAAAGGGATAGTAACATTGTCCATTCTCTCTTTTTCTCTCATTTTTTATTTGGGCATTCTCTCTTTTTTTGGCCTCTTTTTCTTCTCTCTTTTTTCGTCCGGAGTCTCATCCCGACTTGTGGGGGAATCATAGTCTCCATCATCCTTTCCTCACATGGGACAATACTCTAATAATGATGATCATCACACTTTTATTTACTTACAACTCAAGAATTACAACTTGATACATAGAAGAAAAATATGACCCTATGTGAATGCCTCCTGCGGTGTACCGGGATATGCAATGAATCAAGAGTGACATGTATGAAAAATTAGCATGGTGGCTTTGCCACAAATACGATGTCAACTACATGATCATGCAAGGCAATATGACAATGATGATGCGTGTCATAATAAACGGAACGGTGGAAAGTTGCATGGCAATATATCTCGGAATGGCTATGGATATGCCATAATAGGTAGGTATGGTGGCTGTTTTGAGGAAGATATAAGGAGGTTTATGTGTGATAGAGTATATCGTATCACGGGGTTTGGATGCACCGGCGAAGTTTGCACCAAATCTCAAGGCGAGAGAGGGCAATGCACGGTACCGAAGAGGCTAGCAATCATGGAAGGGTGAGAGTGCGTAATATCCATGGACTCACATTAGTCATAAAGAACTCATATACTTATTGCAAAAGTTTATTAGCCCTCGAAGCAAAGTACTACTACGCATGCCCCTAGGGGGATAGCACTACAAAAAAAAGACACATCCGTGACATTTTGGGCCGAACGAATTTTTTTTCTGTCATACATATGACACTTCTATGATGATAATTGTGACAAAACCCGGTATCATCATAGATGTGGTGGGCTCCTACTTCTATGACAAAAAATCATGACAGAAAATTGGCTTTTCGTCCTGGGCGGGCCGGACACGCAGCTGCATGACATTCTTTGGGCCGTCCATGACGGAAAAAACCGTGGTAGAAGCGAGGGGGAGGAAAATTTCAGGGAGTTCCCGGTTACGGTGGGAGGTCGGGGGCCGAGCGATGCGCGTTTCTCTCATACACGTGCGAGGTGTTGGCTCTAACTGAACCCGAGCGATTGGACTACAGGCTACGCGTTACTGAACCCGAGCGAGCGATTCCTTCGCTACTGCTGCTAACTGAAGCCGATCGATTGGATGAACAATGAGCGTTGCGGGGGGTGGATGAATAGTGAGCAGTGGCGTTGCCTCTGGATGAACAGGACCCCGTGGTGTGGAGGTCTGGATGAACAGTAGACGGTGGAGGGGTGCCCGTGGAGGGGTGGTTGAACAGGACCCCGTGGTGTGGAGGGCTGGATGAACAATAGACTGTGGAGGGGTGCCTGTGGAGGGGTGGTTGAACAGTAGACGGTGGAGTAGCGCGCGGTGGAGGCTGGATGAATAGGAGCCCGTGGAGGCTGGAGGAGGTCGATGGTGGAGATGAACATTATCCCGTGGAGTCCCCTCCCGATGAATAGGACCCCCGTTTCGACTGTCGGAGGTCCGTTTCATCTGTTTTGCGGTATTCCACACCCCTTCCCGATCAACAGGACCCCCGTTTCGACCGTAGGAGGTCCGTTTCATCCGTTTTACGGTACGCCACACCCCTCCCGATCAACAGGACCCCCGTTTCGACTGTAGGAGGTCCGTTTCCTCCGTTTTGTGGCACGCCACACCCCTCCCGATCAACAGGACCCTGTTCCGAACGTAGGAGGTTCGTTTCCTCCGTTTTGCGGTACGCCAGGCCTCATTTCCATCGCATGTTCCGTCCAAGCCCTCCCGATGAACACGACCACGCATTCCATTTCGACCCAGCCGGTTGGCTCCCACGCGTTCCGTTGCCTCCCGATGAACACGACGCATTCTGTTGCCTCCCCATGAACACAACGCATTCCGTTGCCTCCCCATGAACACGACGACGACGTTGTTTCTCCGTTCCGACCCAGCCATGTACACGAGCCCTGGCCGTACGTATGCGCGAGTATGCGTTCGAGACCCCGCCCGTATGTACACATATGTGGCCGTATTTTCTTTCTTGCACCCTGGCCGCTGTACGTACGTGTACATGCTACGTGTGCGCCTCTACTACGACACGTGCGTGCCTCTACATCCACCAGTATATATGTGCGTACACGTTCGCGACCAGAATGACAACGCTACGTACGCTTCGACCAGGTGGGTCCCGACTGTCAAGCACTTCCTTGCATGCGAAGATGTAGCTGGTGGGTCCCAGTAGTCAGGGGGAAACATTTTTTCGTGAAATACGGTGGCCCGTCCGGTGGTTCCCCACTGTCAGGTGGAGGAATAATTATTTTGCACGTAATAAGGAGGCACTTCCTTGCTACGGCCGTGGACCTAGCTGTCAGCCTCTCCACGTACAGTCCACGTCCGATGGAAGTCATTCCTTGACCACATTGATCACACCGCGCCGAGAGCACCAGGGTGGTGGATGACGGCGAGGCCTAGGAAGGGGACGACGCGGAGCCGGGGAAGACGCGGCAGTGGATGCCCACGCGTAGAGGAGTACGAGGGTTCACTGGTTCGCTGCGGTGTGAGGCTGCCGTCGCCGCAGAATAACAGGGGGTGTGGGTGAGTAGAAGGATGGCCTGGCCAGCGGTGGGAGTAGTAGGGGCGGTGAGGCCTCCGCCGCATCGCAGCCGGCCACGGGAGGCAGGAGCACGAGGCACGACCGACGCTGGTTTGGGCGGCTGGAGCAAGAAGACCAGAGGTTGAAGAAGCACTACAGCCGTTGGATGGACATCGTACGGTCACTGGAGCTAGAATCGTGCATATTGACTAAGTTGACAAAGCCCTCCGTCCCCGTCAACTTAGTAGGCCCACAAGTCAGCCTGCCACCATACTGGGTCCCAGCTAACAGGGGAGTATTCATTTTTTTGTGCGTAATAAGGAGGCACTTCCTTGCGTGCGAAGATATAGCTGGTGGGTCCGAGCTGTCAGCGGCGGTAACGTTTTTTTCACGAAATACAGAGGCCCTTTCGGTGGGTCCCTGATGCCAGGTGGAGGGATCATTATTTTACGCGTAATAAGAAGGCATTTCCTTGCGTGCGGCCGTGGACCCAGCTGTCGGCCTCTCCACGTACAGTCCACTTCAGATGCATGTCGGTCATTGACCATGTTGACTAGGCCGCGCCGAGAGCACCAGGGCGGTGGACGACGGCGAGGCCTAGGAAGGGAATGACACAGAGGCATGGAAGACTCGGCAGTTGTTTCTCACGTGGAGGGGAGTACGACTGTACGAGGGTTTACTGGTTCTTCTGCCATCGCCGGAGAATAACAGCAGGTGTGGGTGAGTAGAGGGATGGCTAGGCCAGCGATGGGAAACAGAGCCTGCGCGGCAGCAGAGACGGCCACGGGGAGGAGGGAGCAGGCAGTTCCGCAGGCGCTTGTTTGAGCGGCTGGAGCAGGAAGAGCAGAGATTGAAGAAGCACGACGGCCTTTGTATGGCCATCCAACAGTCACTTCTTGTGCGTCAACCTTTTTTTAGGAAAGCCTCAAATCTGTGGAAAACAGCATATAACCCATCTGCCATTATTTCTAATAATTTACAGCTCATTTGCTAATTATTAAGGTTTATTTTGGAGCCCATATTCTTTTTGTTAGCATTACAGCCCATATTGTGGCCACGGTTAAAAAATTATACGAAATTTTGCATATTTCGGTGCGGTCCGAACTGTTTTTAATCCCGAAATTACGACTCACATTCAAACTGATTTTAAAAATAAATGTATATCAATATAATATCCAACAAATTCTCCACGCATAAAAATTAATGTAATTTAAAATCTCGAAATGAAAAAAAGATATTTGAAACTAATTGTCGGTTTGATGTGTTTTAAAAATGTACAGCCCATTTCTCATTACTGATGAGCCATTTTCTCGGCCAGCCGAATGAAAGCTCTCCTCGTCTTGAAAGATTTGTAGCCCAACAGGCCTGACAAAGTGACTTACTTGGCAAATCACAAAAAAACTGGGCTGTGGCCGTGGACCCAACTGTCAACCTATCCACGTACAGTACTCTTCCGATGGAATGCCATTGACCACGCTGACCACGCCGTGCCGAGAGCACCAAGGCGGTGGACAATGGCGAGGCCTAGGAAGGGGACGACGCGGAGCCGGGGAAGACGCGGTAGTGGATGCCCACGCGGAGAGGAGTACGAGGGTTCACTGGTTCGGCTGTGGTGTGAGGCTGTCATCGCCGCAGGGCCTGGCTAGCGGTGGGAGTAGCAGGGGGCGATGAGGCCTCAACAGCAGCACAGCCGACCACTGGAGGCAGGAGCAGGCGGTCTCCCCAGCGCTGGTTTGGGCGGCTGGTGCAAGAAGAGCAGCGATTGAAGAAGCAACAGGACCGTTCGATTCGAATCCAACAGTTACTACTGCTAGAATCATTTGTTGACTAAGTTGACAAGCCCTGTGTACGCGTCAACTTAGTAGGCCCACAGGTCAGCCTCCCAACCAGTGCGCCCCAGATGTCAGTGGGAGGAATCATTTTTTCACGTAATAAGGAGGCAGTTGATTGTGTGCGGCCAGGCCAGCGGAGGGAGTAGGGTGGGCCGGGGAAGCCTGTGAAGCATCACAGTGGGCCACAAGAGGAGGGAGCAGGCAGTCCCGCCAGTGCTAGTTAGGCGGCTGGAGCAGGAAGATCAGAGATTGAAGAAGCACGTCGGTCGTTGGATGGACATCCAACAGTCACTGCATCTAGGATCGTGTGTTCACTGACAAAGCCTTGCGTAAACAAGTCAGCCTCGAAATTTGTGGCGTGTACAGCCCATTTGCTATTATTTTAATAATTTTTACTCATTTTCTAATTCATATGGAATTTATTGCAGCCCGTTTTCCATTTTTAGAATTAATGGCCATTTTCTGGTCAGTATCAGGGTCAAAAAATTAACTAAATATGTGGGAAATTTTGAAAATTCACAAATTTTTGCTGGGGAATGAAATATTCTTAATCCAAAAATTAATAGCCATACTAAAAAAATTTAAAAATAAATTAGTACTATGTCATGGTAAATCCAATGAAATACGTATAAGATATCAGTGAAGAACAAAAACAAAAAAAAGAAACTTATATCCCATTTGCTATAAAATTTTTGGAATTTTCAACCCCTTTTGATATTACTTTTAACAGACATTGACCATACTAAGCCAGGCCGGAATGCATCCCTCCTCGTCTTGAAAGATTTGCAGCCCAGTAATTCGGAGAAAACAAACAGGCCTAGCTTGGGTATTCTTCAAAAAGAAATACTGGGCTACCTGTTTTCCCAAAGAACTGGTGCATGAGTATTTAGCTTTATTTATTTATTTACTTAATTATTTATGTTTAGGGGACCATGAGCATGTACCTGGGCCGGATTCATGTGAGAGCCTCCCTTCCAGTTAATTATGGGCTTCTCTATTGGGCCTTCATCAATGGGCTGCGTGTTATCAACAAGTGGAAAATGTGTTCCGTATGAAAAATAGTATGCGCTACGTACGGTACGGGGCACTAAAGGATCGAACCGTGCAACGACTTCCAAAACATTGTGTTTGTCGTTCTAACAACACATTTATTCAACCAACAGACAAAATATACTACTGATTGTACATTGAAAACAGCAGCAGCAACAACCAGTGCTGGGGGTGCAACAGAAGCAGTAAGCAGGCCAGAAGAGTGAAGACGCAGCTCTCTCTTCCAAACCAAACATCAACCATCATTACAAAAGGGCTACCAAAAAAGAACAAGTGTGTGCATCAAACTAAATAAAGATCCTACTACACCAAGTGTACGCATCTAACTAACTGGCTCAGTTAGACGTTAGTATTTATTAAGCTGTGGAGATTGGCTGATAGCTTGAACCAGATGGGTGCCTGACGGGGGAAACTCCAGCCAACAGGTCGAAGTCTGATACTTGCGACCCTCTCTCCTACTTTGGGCTGCAGAGCATGGCGGCACATATCAGGGTATGGTGCATGCAGAGACGCATGGTACGCTGTGTACACACAGTTTTGCCTGATGAACGAAACCACGCTGCCATCATGATCCTTGCCGTCGGTTATCTCTTGGTTAATCGGATAATTCAGTCCGATAAACAGAGAGCGTGTACCAAGGCTACTTACCAGCCTCCAGTAAAAAATTCTAAAGGCCCAGAGAAGCTGGGATCCTGCTCAAAGACCTTGCAGTGACTGTGATTGTATTCCGTGAAACAACACGTCTGGTACGTGTGAACGATCATCAATCTTTCGTCGTCGTCTGATCAAGCCAGGAACCACCTGCAGCTACCATGCCGCTTTTCTTTGAAAGTTTCTAGGATTAGGAAGGGTAGGGACACCAGGCGGCCTACAACATCATATCAAGTTGGAGTCAAATAAAAAGGGCTCTTGATTTAGTCAATCTTAAGAACAGCATGTTATGAGCATGAATATTTTTTTCAGCAAATGTTGACAGTAATATAAGCAAGCCATCATGATATCATAGGAAAGTAACATACTGCTGTAACAACCGTTTGTAGCGATGACTGGAGTAGGCCAGCAATACATCCAGCCATAGAAGGAGTCGACAACGTAAATGAAGCCCTTGTGTTCAATGGCATCAGAGAACCATGGAGGATGTATGATCCTGTGATGGACGTGCAGATTTATCCACTTACCGCAGTGACCTATCAGATAGGCGAGACCGCGGTTGAAGAACGCAATTAGCCTGAAGTCTTTATAATTCGTAGATCTTGTGGGCACTTGGCAGATTACAACCATGAGAAAATCAAACTTGGTATCATGTTGGCTACTGTAAGATTCTGAGTATTCTGGGCCGCGGTGCCAAAGCAGTGCAGTGTTAATCGAAGGAAGGGGGGTCAATCGCCGGGTGTAGACCTCCACGAGCATCCAGCTGCCGCGACCATCGACGAGCACCATCCAAGACGTGTTCATGCCGACCCAATACATACCATTAATGTAGTTGAGGCTAACGGGGATCGGATCGCAGTCAAGGGGGTTGATGCTTGCCACCCTACGATCATTATGCTATGTGACACGCCGTTTCTGAAGATCAGGCAGCATCAGAAAGCAAGGAGCTGGCTTAAAAAGCTCCGGCCTGAGGGCTTTGAGTAAACGGTACAGCCCCGGCGAGCACGCGACGAGCGGCATGGTACTGAGATTGTCCACACGCAAAACAATGAGCTTGATTACCTCTGTGGGGAGCGAATTCCAACCACTCTTTTGGCGGACGCTGCTCGGTTCTACCATTGTTAGTGCTTGGGTTTTGGACGAGGGGGGAGGCGCCTTAGCGGGGATGGAAGATTGGACAGGTGATGATGACTACAGCACGCCGCTTGACTTACGAGACACATACCAGCAGCGTAGGGTCATGTCGATGCCAGACAACTTGCTTGAGTGATCACAGTACTGGTACTCCCTACAGTGCTATGCCCTAACTTGCTTGAGTAGAGTAGTAGAGTAGGACTCTGCTCTACTAGTAGCACCGGAGTAGTATATTCTAATCTAAAATAGTTACAAACTTCAATGCCCGAGCATGGAACGACTACGAACCATGCTCAAAGACCGTGTCTACGTGGTGTTTGGATATGGGCGACAACCTCAATGCCAACGGTGCTGCTCCCGTTGCACCGTATGTGTTTCTGTCCTTCCTGTTCGAAATCGTGGTAGAATTCATGATTTATTTTGTGCTTATTCGGATTAAATCTCGTAGTAACTTGCTCATATATTCAACGGGCGCAACGTACCCTACAGCCACTCCCGTTTCATGGACGGCCTGGTCGATGCCTCCAAGGAGCCCTTCGTCCACTGCTATGAGTGCCCGATGCCATTTTGTGGCTCGCCGACGGACCTGGTGCATCACCTCACGGATGCGTGCAGCGGTCACTGCTGGCCCTTGGTGGAGAACATCAAGTATGAGATGTGCTACCCGTTCACCATGCCGGAGTCACTGGAGGATCACCGCCGCCTACTAGTCTCGGAGGAGGACGGCAGCGTCTTCCTCTTGATCGTGGGCACCGGTGAGGCCCGCGCAGGCCGCCGCCCCGTCTCTGTAATGTGCGTCAAGGGCGACGCTGCTGATGCTGACACTGACACAAGGCCGATGTACGGGTGCGTGGTCAGTGTTACTACCCCTCCGAGTCGCGTGGGCGGCGACACCGGCCTCATCGAACGGACTTGGACTCTGGGGAGCTGGGACTATCCCACCAATGTGGACTTGGAAAACCCATGACATCCGTTACCCGCTGACGCGGTGCATGGGGACTCCAAGGAGGTTCACCTGGACATACACATTATCAAGTTAAATGTTGATCATTAGTCTTCGCTCAGTGTAATCCGCTGTCTAAGCATGTGAAGACTTCCATGCAGGATCTTGCTCTATTGGAGTATCGCGCATGAATAAAAGTGTATCCGTTTATGGTTTAGTCTAGAATCTTCCATGTATGAATTTTTACTACAGTACTCGTGAAAGACTTACGATGAACCATTTCTTACATCTCCTCTGCCCGCTTGCAAGTCATCCTGATTTAATCCCTCCGTCTAGGTGTATAAGGGCGTGGTTAATATTACTTAATAGTATAGCCAACTGTTGACTATAAGAAAGTGCCATGTGATCTGTAGCCAACATGTATAACAATCGATACTCAAAAACTAATTCTTGAAGATCATTTCTTGCAAAGCACAATAAGTGTTATTTCTTCACAAGTTTTGGATGCAGGTTGAACAGTTGAATGCTTTTGTTTGCAAAAGATACCTTTTTATCTATTTCACCCGGATGTTTGTGAGCTCTAGAGATGAAATAATATCCGAAGAAACCTATCGATACCCATTACACATGAGATGACCCCCACATCCTTTGTCAAAATAAACAACTCCCCGATCAATGCATTTAGTTCTTCGGTGCAACACGCGGGCACCTTACTACTATAGATTAGTACGACCAAAAAATGAACTAACATTATATATAGTATGATAAATGCTGATGCATGTCACCTAAAATTATATCATTCAAAACTATGTTCCAATACGAATCCAACGATATAGTTTTTGTTGACATGCACTAACATTTTGTCAGTTAAATCTTCAGTCAAATTCAATGGGGGACTAATAAACCACGACCGATGTAGTACAAGTGTAGAGGGCGGCGCTGCACGGGAGCCTCACCTCTCACCCCGCTCGTGGCGCGGCAGTAAAGCCGTCATATCACAAAACCCAACCACTCCCAGTAATAAGTGGCCTAGTAAAATAAACGGACAAGCAACCATCACATCCCTCCGTCTTTTTTGCATTTCATCTCTCTGCATTTACTTTCTCCGGTTCATCTCGCACACTCGATCCCTAGCTACTACTCCTAGGGCCAGTTCTTTTGGCGGCTTCCCCAGCTTTTCCCACAAGACTAGTCAAAGTGGAGAATTCCAATTGCACGGCACAACTTGTTAGGCAAAAAATTCGATACAGGGTGTAGGAAGCAGTTTGGGAATTTGCATGCCTTTCCAACCAGTGAGATACTCCGTACAAAGTACGACAGAGAAATAACCACGGAGAAGGAAGCTAAAAGTAAACAATCAAACGAGCATTTTTGCATTTGTTTTGCATTGAATCGTTTCACAAGCTTGACTAGTGTTGTTTTTCTACTTTTACAAAAACCGCATCATAATGTTAAAATGTGCATTTGCACGTACTCCCTCCGTCCGGGTTTATTAGGCCTAAAGACAACTTCTCTTAGACCGAGACACATAGTAATTTGCTCACATTAATTGTTCCATTCCACTCCCAATGCACTCTCTCACATGCATGCAGACAATGAAAAAGCACACATGAAGTGTATTAACTTTTCAGCCATGGCACCAACAACAATAACTTTCAATACAACCAATGAAATGGTTGCATGCATGCACCTTTCCAACGCGGGGCCTTATAAAAGGGGACATGCTTGTGATGCTAAGAGGCCTAATAAACCCGGACGGAAGGAGTACATAAGTAATAGTAGTACTCCCTCCGTCTAGGTGTATAAGTCTTCCCTCCTTCTTGGTCACGGTGCACAACCAAAGATGACTTATTGACCTGGACGGAGGGAGTAGCACAGTCTGCAAGCATATATCGAGAGAGACGTGTAGTGCGATAGTATATAGTAAAGTTTGTGCTATATTCACGTACTTGCAAAATGCGTACGAATACACAAGGTTTCCAAACTTTCCCTTTTACATACTTAATTAAGGACGCTAAAAATTCCTGAACGTTCGGGATTTATCATTTGCGTCCCAAAACTAGTGAGATCGCCTTACGAAACAAAAATTATACTCCTCCTAAAAGCCACGGCGCTCGCAGGAGCGCTTGCGGCGCGCCACGAGTGCCCTGGTGCGTGGCCGTTTCCCAGCGCGCCGACACAACGCCTCTTCCTCAGCCTCGCAACTCGCGAGGTGCTGATTGGCGGCTTGCTGGCGGGTAAGCGAGATCTCACTGGTGTGGTGATCCGGCGCCAACAGGTACTCCTCCTCGCTGGAAGCGTGCACCCGGTCCACGTACCGCCAAGTGTAGATGAGGCGCTTGGGCCCGACTGCACTCAGGGCGTTGGCACGAGCGTCCTCCGCCACCCTCACGGCCCTCGCACGAGCCTTCTGTCAAAGAGCCAATTGCCTGACTCTCTCGGACGCGACATAGGCCTCCCAGGCAGCTTGTTCCGCGGTGCGCTTCTCTTCCTCGGCCTTCTTCTCCGCCTCTATTTTGGCGCGCTCTGCTAGAGGCAAAGCCTCCCACAAGGCGACATCCATTTCTTTCCAAAGCTCCTCAAGGCTGGGGGGCTCGGCGGGCGGCACGGCATTCTCCTCCTAGCGGGGAGCCGACGCGTCCTCCGGCGCGCGTGCTGGCAAGATTGGGAACACCGACGCGTCCACCTCGACGCGTCGTGGCGAGGAGCGGAACGCCGACGCGTCCTCCTCGACTAGTGGTGGCGAGGAATGGAATGGCGACGTGTCGCGTCGCGACGAGGAGCGGAACGCCGACGCGTCCTCCTCGACTAGTGGTGGCGAGGAACGGAACGGCGACGCGTCGCGTAGCGGCGAGGAGCGGAACACCGACGCGTCCTCCTCGACTAGTGGCAGCGAGGAACAGAACGGTGATGTGTGACCGTCCGCGCGGTGCAGCGAGGGGCTCCTAGGGCTTGGGAGGGGCGATGCCATGGTGGTCGACATGAGAGGGAGGGGGAGGAGATAGCGATGAACGTGAATGTGAGGGGGAGGCGATAGTGATGTCGTGGGAGGCGCCGTATTTATAGCGAGCAATGGCACACCTATGTAAGATATGGGCTGAGCTGAACTGACTTAACTGCAGGTCCAGTTGCGTCACTGACATGTGGGCCAGACCCCTGTTGGGCCCATATGTGAGTGACCCAATGCACCTGCAGTTAAGTAACAGCTACGTGGGCATATTTTTTGGAGTAAATTACGGGGGAGGGAAGGGGTGGAAATATTGCTTGTCACAACGGATTAGACGAGCGTGGGGGGAGGAGAGTCATGCATGCAGATTTTTTCACACGGGGTGTGAAAGGATCGATATGGTTGACTAGAGGGGGGTGAATAGGCAACTAACAAATTTTTAGCTTTTCTTTAGCAATTTAAACTTCGCATCAAAGTAGGTTGTCTAGATATGCAACTAGATGAGCAACCTATATGATGCAACACGAATAGGAGCACAAGCAAGCAAGATATATGAAACAAGTAAGCTACACAAGTAAAGGCACGAGATAACCAAGAGTGGAGACGGTGGAGACGAGGATGTGTTGCCGAAGTTCCTTCCCTTTGAGAGGAAGTACGTCTCCGTTGGAGTGGTGTGGAGGCACAATGCTCCCCAAGAAGCCACTAGGGCCACCGTAATCTCCTCACGCCCTCACACAATGCGAGATGCCGTGATTCCACTATTGGTGCCCTTGGAGGCGGCGACCGAACCTTTACAAACGAGGTTGGGGCAATATCCACAACTCAATTGGAGGCTCCCAACGACACCACGAAGCTTCACCACAATGGACTATGGCTTCGCGGTGACCTCAACCGTCTAGGATGCTCAAACACCCAAGAGTAACAAGATCCGCAAGGGATTAGTAGGGGGAATCAAATATCTCTTGGTGGAAGTGTAGATCGGGGCCTTCTCAACCACTCCCGAGCAAATCAATAAGTTTGGTTGGCTAGGGAGTGAGATCGGGCGAAAATGGAGCTTGGAGCAATAATGGAGCTTTAATGGTGGAAGAGGTGAGTCAACGGGGAAGAAGGAGACCCTTTATATAGTGTGTGGAAAAGATCCAACCGTTACCCACCAACCAGCCCACGGCTAGCGGTACTACCACGCCTGGCCAGCGGTACTACCGCAAGGCCGCGCGGTACTACTGCTTGCAACCAAGCGGTACTACCGCACGGCAGTGCGGTACTACCGTACCGTCCCACGGTACTACCGCGACCCTAGCCAGGGAAACAGACGCAAGCTGGGGATGGTACTTCCGCACGCGCGGTACTACCGCCCCCCAATGCGGTACTACCGTAAGGCAAAAGTCCCGTCCAGGGGGAAGGGGAACTTCCGTGCCTACTTCCGCAAAAAAACGGAAGTAGCAAAAACTCGATACAGTAGTACTGCCGAGGGGCGGTACTACTGCCTGACCGCATAGCGCGGTACTACCGCATGGCGAAAGCGGTACTACCGCGGCAGGTGCGGATGTAAAAAATTACATCCGCTCCTACTACCGCAAAGGGGCGGCACTAGCCTGGTGGGCAGCGGTAGTGCGGCTCCAGGGGAGCGGTACTACCGTGAGCACCAGCGGTACTACCGCGCCACCATGCGGTACTACCGTGGATGCCCACGGTACTACCGTTGATCGAGGAGCAGTACTACCGCAACCACAACAGCAGCTAGTCAAAGGAGGCAAGAAAAACGGAGGAAGCTCCAAGGAAGGAGGGGATAAAAGGAGACGTGTACGTGATGATTCCACCCAAACCTTTCCAACGCGGACCCCCTCTTAATAGTACGGCTTTCCTACGACTCAAATCCACCAACAAGAAACGTAGAAAAGATGCCGTCTTCGTCAGTCTTCGAGGGGCACCCAATCATCTTGTGCCTAGCAGAGAAGAGTCTAGAAAACTCATGGCACACGATTAGTCCGCAAATGCGTTGTCATCAATCACCAAAACACTTAGGGATAAATATGTCCTTACAATCTCCCCCTTTTTGGTGGATTGATGACAAAACGGGATTTGCACAAGGAAAAAATACAATTGAGTAAAAGCAAACCCCTCCTCTCTATAATATAGACGGGCTCCCCCTAAATGTGTGCCACCTAGATGAGCACGAATAGTAGGAACCGAGCTCCCCCTATATTATAGAGACAAGGCAAATTTATCACTAGACAAGATAGTACAAACATAAGATAAATAAGATAGATAGAGTGCATATGTCTTACACCATATGGAGGAAAGGTCTCAGAAGCACAAACCGAACTAAAGCAAATGAGGAAAACGAGGTCCAAACGACAAAGCAAACAAACACACCAAGCATGACACAACGCAAATCCCTACACTCTCTCCCCCTTTGGCATCGAGACGCCAAAAATGCAGAGAGGACACCTACACACATGGGGTGGCTCAGGTAGAGAAGTCGTCCCACTGCTCCTCGTGCTCCTCGTCAGACTCAGCCGCGGGGATAGTCTCCTCCATGTCATCCTCTGAACTGGTCCACGTGTAGCCCTGCTTAGACATCCAGGCAGCCTCAGGTGTGATGACGTCCTCAGACTCGCCAGACACATCCTCTCCAAAGAGCCTCATCACCTTCTTGTCACGGCGGCGACTCTCCTTGTCAGTCACGTGAGCCCTGTACTGTCCCTTCGCCTGCATGCAGAAGAGAGTCTTCATCTTGTCCTTCAGCTTCTTGGCCCATGATGGCTCAGAGGAAGAAGTGGTGGACCTAGCAGCACGGTCCTCAGCAGAAGTCTCAGCAGCAGCAGCCTCCCCCTCACCAGCATCCCTCCTAGCAGAAGATGCCTCAGCACAAGTAGTGGTGTTGGCCCAGTTGGGCTTGACGCGGAGGCTGATGGACTCATGGCGAATCCAGTCTGGAGCAAGGAACTCATCACCTGGATACGTCTTCTCTCAAGTGGTGGAGAGCAGTAGAAACAGGTACGGTCCATAGATAGGTACCTTGCGAGTGAACACCACAAACCGAAGCTCACACCACATGATGTGAGAGACATCAAGTGGCTGAGTCTGAGAAGAACGTGCCTCTGCACACAAGAGCAACATGTCCACTAGATATGCATGAACCTTGTCCTTATCGCCAATGCGTGGGAACAGAGTGTTGCGGAAGATGCGATGCATGATATCCAGAAAGGAGTTCAACACCCAAGATGACTTCCCATTGGGGAGTACCTTCTCAACAAGGAAGGGCTGAAGCTGGTTCTTGTTGGCAGACTCAGAGTTCGCATGGGGGCAGACGCCAACGGGGGTGTGAAGCCCGTCATCAGGAATGTGCAGCAGATCCATGAACTCTTTCCATGTAGCAGACAGCTGACGGCCATTGGTCATCCAAGTCATCCCCCGCTCCTCCCCGGGATGAAAGTACACTGAGGCAAAGAACTGACAGATAAGCTCAGGGTCATAGTCAAGGTGAAAGGAGATCACCGGCTCAATAGCAAACTGCTCCACCAAGTCCAGAGCCTCTCCAAAATAGTCACGAAACTTGTCTTTCCGCAGGTGATGCATGTCTATCCACTTGACATCCACGTACGTATTCTTCTTGTTCTTGATCACATCCAGATAGATGAGAGTCTGTTGCTTGGTCCAGAACAACTCGGTGCCTCTGAGGATAGCCCGAGGATTCACATAGGGATTGATCTTCCGGCGTTCGACATACTCAGTGGTTGAAATCTCGTCCATGCCCTTAGCTGGTTCCTTTTGCTTGCTGGCAGTGGACTTGACATTGCGCTTGGGGGCATTGGAGCCCTCTGGGGCTTCATCTTGGGGGTTGCGCAGACGCTTGGAGCCAGTGTCACAACTGGGATTGGAACGGCGAGAGCCACCACCTGAGACATAGAACGCAAAAACACCCACAACAGCCAAGAGAGATTAATGCAAAGACCACAACAAAGCAAGTGAAACAAGTAGAAAGCACACATGATACATGCCTAGAGAGAGATTTGATCCCTACGGTAGTACTTCCAAGAGCTGCGGAGCTAAGAGAGTAGTATGGCTCTTAGACGCGGTAGTACCGTGCAAGATCACGGTAGTACCGGGTGTAGGAGCGGTAGTACGACCTTAGCACCGCGGCCGGCGCGGTAGTACCGCATCTGTGGAGTGGTAGTACCGCACGGTACGGTAGTACCGCGCCTGACGTACGGTAGTACCGCGAGAGCGGTAGTACCGCACATCGGGCACGGTAGTACCGCACCGCGTCAGATCTGAACTAGTTCAAATCTGAGAAAGCCCGCGAAACCACGGCGGTACTATGGTAGGACAAAGCTACCACAAGACAGCATATCAAGTATGTTTCCTACGCATCACGACTCTCCTACATCCTACTCTTGCATAGATTTGGCCTAAAATCTCAAGAACAACAAGTTTCTCCCCAAAAGCCTAGAAGCAAGAGAACAGCCAAGAAAAAGAGGGATTTGGGGAAAACCTTGGTCCATGGCAAGAGGAAGTGGTGGGGAACGATCCCACCGGTCGGAATCCGAGGAGAGTGGCCGGAGACGGAGATCCGGCGAGGGCCTCCGGCACCGTTCTTGAGAGGGAGAGACGTGGAGAGAGAGACAATGAATGGGTATGGGGAGTTGTAACTCCCCTGCCCGAGTCATAACCCCCACGCGCCCTTGACGGCGCGGTAGTACCGGGCCCAGACACGGTAGTACCGCACCGTGCGGTACTTCCGAAGTACCGCACTAGAGCGGTAGTACCGTGCTGTGGTGCGGTAGTACCGTGGCTCCCAAAGCGGTAGTACCGCGCCCAGACGCGGTAGTACCGTGGGCTCAAGAAGATGCACGTTTCGAGCGCGAAAAACTGGATCTTTGCACAAACCACTCCGAGCCAACACAACACCACAAGACCACGCAACACACAAAACTAGAAAAGGCACACGACAAACAAACCAACCACGAGACACCACCTTTCCAAAAGAGAGGGCGGTGGCCGTAGCCACCTATGTTTGAGTCAATTGGTATGGCACCGTGAAGAATTATCCTTGGGTCCATGACCAAAAATCCTCTTTGAAGCACAAGTACCATCAAATATGGCTAATGTGAAAGACTTGATTGATTTATGCATAATGGGGGGAGGGAGAGTTCATTGGGAGAACATCACTCCCCCTATGTCCATGCCTACATCTAAATAGGACAACACGTTGAGTATGGTGGGTGTGCAAGGGTTCAAGCAACATTGCTCGAATCGATGATATTTAGCTCATGCCTTAACTCACGAAATCTTGCTTCATCCAAGGGCTTCGTGAAGATATCTGCAAGGTTATCATGAGTGTTGATGTAGTTGAGCTCGATCTCTCCTCGCCTAATGTGATCCCGGATGAAGTGATACCGGATCTCAATATGCTTCGTCTTGAAGTGTTGCACCGGGTTGAGAGAGATCTTGATGGCACTTTCATTGTCACACCAAAGAGGCACTTTGTCACAAGTGACACCATAATCCTTTAAAGTTTGCCTCATCCATAAGAGTTGTGCACAACAACTACCGGCCGCAACATACTCCGCTTCGGTGGACGAGAGAGACACACAACTTTGCTTTTTGGAAGACCAACTTACTAAAGAGCAACCAAGGAATTGGCACCCTTCGGAAGTGGACTTCCTATCCACTTTGTCTCCCGCCCAATCGGAATCCGAGTACCCTACAAGCTTGAAGTTTGATCCTCTTGGGTACCATAAGCCAAAGTTTGGGGTATGAGCCAAATATCGAAAGATTCGTTTGACCGCCACATAGTGACTTTCCTTAGGTGCGGCTTGAAACTGTGCACAAATTCCCACACTCAACATGATGTCCGGTCTAGATGCACAAAGGTAAAGCAAGGATCCAATCATGGAACGATATACCTTTTGATCCACCACTTTACCATTGGGATCTAAGTCAAGTTGGCACTTGGTGGGCATTGGAGTGGAATCCGGCTTGATGTCACTTAGCTTGAATCTTTTGAGCATGTCTTGAGTGTATTTGGATTGATTGATGAAGGTTCCTTCTCTTCTTTGCTTCACTTCTAACCCTAGAAAGAACTTCAACTCTCCCATGGAGGACATCTCGAACTTTGAGGTCATGAGAGCGGCAAATTCCTCATTGAAAGCTTTGTTAGGAGAACCAAAGATAATATCATCAACATATAATTGGCACACAAACAACTCCCCTTTGACCTTCTTAGTAAAAAGAGTGGGGTCGATTAGCCCAACTTCAAAACCACGGTCTTGTAACAACTCGGTAAGGTGGTCATACCACGCACGTGGGGCTTGTTTAAGGCCATAGAGTGCCTTATCGAGCGGATACACATGATCGGGAAAGTAGGGATCCTCGAACCCGGGGGGTTGCTTGACGTACACCAATTCATTAATGGGACCATTAAGAAAAGCACTCTTCACATCCATTTGTTGTAACTTAAAGTTATGATGAGAAGCATATGCAATCAACATGCGAATGGATTCAAGACGAGCAACGGGAGCAAAGGTTTCACCATAGTCGATACCCTCGACTTGGGAGTAGCCTTGTGCTACCAAACGAGCCTTGTTGCGAATGATAATCCCATGGGCATCTTGCTTGTTCTTGAATATCCACTTGGTTCCAATGACATTGTGGTTCCCCGTTGGCCTTGGCACCAATCTCCACACTTTGTTGCGCTCGAAGTTGTTGAGTTCTTCGTGCATGGCATTGAGCCAATCCGAATCTTCTAGCGCCTCATAGACCTTGTGGGGTTCCACACAAGAGACAAACACATGATGCTCACAATAATTTGCTAATTGTCTACGACTCCTTACCCCCTTTCTTAAGCTTCCAAGCACATTCGTCATGAGATGATCCTTGGTGGAGAGCTTGGAAGCAACCTTGGCGGCACGACGCTCTAATTCCTCCTCGGTGGTGAGTTGAGGAGCGGTTACTTGGTCATCTTGAGCGCCGTCATGAACTTGTTCTTGATCTTGAACTTGCTCGGGGGAGAGAACTTGACCTTGGGCATCACTTGGTGTGTCCACACCGTCTTGAGTATGATCTTGCCCTTGGTCTTGTTCATGAGGTTGAGGGCCTTCACTTTGTTCTTCGGAAGCGTGTGGGCCTTGGGTTGGTGATGGCTCCACTTGAGTGGAGCATTGTCCTTCTCCTTCGGCCACAAGGGGTTCCTCAATGGGTAGGATGAAACCAACACCCATTCTTCTTATGGCTTGAGGAGGAATTTCATCACCTACATCACAAGTGCCACTTTGCTCCACTTGGGAGCCGTTATTCTCATCAAACTCCATGTTACACGTCTCCTCAATAAGTCTCGTGGATTTATTGAGGACACGGTAAGCATGAGAGTTTGTAGCATAACCAACAAATATGCCCTCATAAGCTCTAGCCTCAAATTTAGACAACCAAACACCTTTCTTTAGAATGAAACACTTACACCCGAATACCCAGAAGTACTTGAGGTTGGGCTTGTTACCGGTGAGTATTTCATATGGAGTCTTGTTCAAGCCCTTGCGGAGGTAGAACCGATTTGATGCATGACACGCGGTGTTGATGGCTTTGGCCCAAAAGTTGTACGGAGACTTGAACTCCGCCATCATGGTCCTTGCCGCATCCATCAACGTCCGGTTCTTCCTCTCCGCAACACCGTTTTGTTGAGGGGTGTAGGGTGCGGAATATTGATGCTTGATTCCCTCGTCACTAAGAAACTCATCCAAGGTCTAGTTCTTGAACTCGGTGCCGTTGTCACTTCTTATTGTCAAGATCTTTGCATTGTGTGGACGTTGTGCTTCATTTGCAAAGTCAATGACGGTTTGTTGGGTCTCGCTCTTCCTCTTGAAGAAATACACCCACGTGTACCTTGAGTAGTCATCCACAATCACCAAACAATACTTCCTACCTCCAAGACTATCGAAGGATGGAGGCCCAAAGAGATCCATGTGAAGGAGCTCCAAAGGCCTCTTTGAATAAATGATAGTCGTGGGAGGGTGAGCCTTCTCATGTAGCTTTCCTTCGATACAGGCACTGCAAGCACGATCTTTAGCAAAACTAACATTCGTTAGTCCACGGACATGGTCCCCCTTGAGGAGACTTTGCAAAGATCTCATATTGACATGGGCTAAACGGCGATGCCAAAGCCATCCCACATCAACTTTAGCCATTAGGCATGTCGCGGTCTTAGTGGGTCGCTCCGAAAAGTTAATCACATATAGACCGTTCTCGACATGCCCAACAAAGGCTACTTTAAGAGTCTTGCTCCACAAGAGGGCCATGGTATCGATATCAAAGAAAGTGGCAAAGCCCATGATAGCAAGTTGACGAACAGAAAGTAAATTGTATGCAAGGGACTCAACAAGCATGACCTTCTCGATCGTGAGATCATGAGAGATGACCACTTTGCCAAGTCCCAATACCTTAGAAGATGAGGCGTCACCCCACTCGACATTGGTGGGCATAGATGGAACCTTGTGCACGTCCACCACCAAGTCCTTGCTTCCGGTCATATGATTTGTAGCTCCGCTATCGAGCAACCATGATCCCCCACCGGAAGCAAACACCTACAAGAGATCAATGCTTGGTTTTAGGTACCCATTTTGTAATGCGTCCTTTGATGTTAGTAACAAGGGTTTTTGGAACCCAAATAGACCATTCAATGTATTCATGAAGAGAACCAACAAATTTGGCATAAACATGCCCATCACTAGCACGGCATAACACATAAGAAGGGTTAAAATCGCCGGCTTTGTTGAGAGGGATGGCATTGCCCTTCTTGACATTGTTCTTCTTCTTCTCCTCAGGGGCACTCTCTCCCTCCCTCAC